>NC_133132.1:22033344-22319361 GCF_048418815.1 Hemitrygon akajei | reverse complement strand
GACAGGATGGAACAGTGGGGGAGGGGGGGAGTACAATAGACAGGATGGAACCAGTGGGGGAGGGGGGAGTACAATAGACAGGATGGAACCAGTGGGGGAGGGGGGGAGTACAATAGACAGGATGGAACCAGTGGGGGAGGGGGGGAGTACAATAGACAGGATGGAACCAGTGGGGGGAGGGGGGGAGTACAATAGACAGGATGGAACCAGTGGGGGAGGGGGGGAGTACAATAGACAGGATGGAACCAGTGGGGGAGGGGGGGGAGTACAATAGGACAGGATGGAACCAGTGGGGGAGGGGGGGAGTCAATAGACAGGATGGAACCAGTGGGGGAGGGGGGGAGTACAATAGACAGGATGGAACCAGTGAGGGGGAGTAGGATGAGGGGAGTACAATAGACAGGATGGAACCAGTGGGGGGAGGGGGGAGTACAATAGACAGGATGGAACCAGTGGGGGGAGGGGGGAGTACAATAGACAGGATGGAACCAGTGGGGGAGGGGAGTACAATAGACAGGATGGAACCAGTGGGGGAGGGGAGGGAGTACAATAGACAGGATGGAACAGTGGGGGGAGGGGGGAGTACAATAGACAGGATGGAACCAGTGGGGGGGAGGGGGAGTACAATAGACAGGATGGAACCAGTGGGGGAGGGGGGGAGTACAATAGACAGGATGGAACCAGTGGGGGAGGGGGGAGTACAATAGACAGGATGGAACCAGTGGGGAGGGGGGGAGTACAATAGACAGGATGGAACCAGTGGGGGAGGGGGGAGTACAATAGACAGGATGGAACCAGTGGGGGAGGGAGGGGAGTACAATAGACAGGATGGAACCAGTGGGGGAGGGGGAGTACAATAGACAGGATGAACCAGTGGGGGAGGGGAGTACAATAGACAGGATGGAACCAGTGGGGGAGGGGGGAGTACAATAGACAGGATGGAACCAGTGGGGGAGGGGGGAGTACAATAGACAGGAGGAACCAGTGGGGGAGGGGGGAGTACAATAGACAGGATGGAACCAGTGGGGGGAGGGGGGGAGTACAATAGACAGGATGGAACCAGTGGGGGAGGGGGGAGTACAATAGACAGGATGGAACCAGTGGGGGGAGGGGGGAGTACAATAGACAGGATGGAACCAGTGGGGGAGGGGGGGAGTACAATAGACAGGATGGAACCAGTGGGGGAGGGGGGAGTACAATAGACAGGATGGAACCAGTGGGGGAGGAGGGAGTACAATAGACAGGATGGAACCAGTGGGGGAGGGGGGGAGTACAATAGACAGGATGGAACCAGTGGGGGAGGGGGAGTACAATAGACAGATGGAACCAGTGGGGGAGGGGGGGAGTACAATAGACAGGATGGAACCAGTGGGGGAGGGGGGAGTACAATAGACAGGATGGAACCATTGTGGGGAGGGGGGGAGTACAATAGACAGGATGGAACCAGTGGGGGAGGGGGGGAGTACAATAGACAGGATGGAACCAGTGGGGGGAGGGGGGGGGGAGTACAATAGACAGGATGGAACCAGTGGGGGAGGGGGGGAGTACAATAGACAGGATGGAACCAGTGGGGGAGGGGGGGAGTACAATAGACAGGATGGAACCAGTGGGGGAGGGGGGGAGTACAATAGACAGGATGGAACCAGTGGGGGAGGGGGGAGTACAATAGACAGGATGGAACCAGTGGGGGAGGGGGGAGGACAATAGACAGGATGGAACCAGTGGGGGGAGGGGGGGAGTACAATAGACAGGATGGAACCAGTGGGGGAGGGGGGGAGTACAATAGACAGGATGGAACCAGTGGGGGGAGGGGGGGAGTACAATAGACAGGATGGAACCAGTGGGGGAGGGGGGGAGTACAATAGACAGGATGGAACCAGTGGGGGAGGGGGGGAGTACAATAGACAGGATGGAACCAGTGGGGGAGGGGGGGAGTACAATAGACAGGATGGAACCAGTGGGGGAGGGGGGGAGTACAATAGACAGGATGGAACCAGTGGGGGAGGGGGAGTACAATAGACAGGATGGAACCAGTGGGGGAGGGGGAGTACAATAGACAGGATGGAACCAGTGGGGGAGGGGGGAGTACAATAGACAGGATGGAACCAGTGGGGGAGGGGGGGAGTACAATAGACAGGATGGAACCAGTGGGGGAGGGGGGGAGTACAATAGACAGGATGGAACCAGTGGGGGAGGGGGGAGTACAATAGACAGGATGGAACCAGTGGGGGAGGGGGGGGAGTACAATAGACAGGATGGAACCAGTGGGGAGGGGAGAGTACAATAGACAGGATGGAACCAGTGGGGGAGGGGGGAGTACAATAGACAGGATGGAACCAGTGGGGGAGGGGGGAGTACAATAGACAGGATGGAACCAGTGGGGGGAGGGGGGGAGTACAATAGACAGGATGAACCAGTGGGGGAGGGGGGGAGTACAATAGACAGGATGGAACCAGTGGGGGAGGGGGAGTACAATAGACAGGATGGAACCAGTGGGGGAGGGGGGGAGTACAATAGACAGGATGGAACCAGTGGGGGAGGGGGGGAGTACAATAGACAGGATGGAACCAGTGGGGGAGGGGGAGTACAATAGACAGGATGGAACCAGTGGGGGAGGGGGGGAGTACAATAGACAGGATGGAACCAGTGGGGGAGGGGGGAGTACAATAGACAGGATGGAACCAGTGGGGGGAGGGGGAGTACAATAGACAGGATGGAACCAGTGGGGGAGGGGGGAGTACAATAGACAGGATGGAACCAGTGGGGGAGGGGGGAGTACAATAGACAGGATGGAACCAGTGGGGGAGGGGGGGAGTACATAGACAGGATGGAACCAGTGGGGGGAGGGGGGGAGTACAATAGACAGGATGGAACCAGTGGGGGAGGGGGGAGTACAATAGACAGGATGGAACCAGTGGGGGAGGGGGGAGTACAATAGACAGGATGGAACCAGTGGGGGAGGGGGGGAGTACAATAGACAGGATGGAACCAGTGGGGGAGGGGGGGAGTACAATAGACAGGATGGAACCAGTGGGGGAGGGGGGGAGTACAATAGACAGGATGGAACCAGTGGGGGAGGGGGGGGAGTACAATAGACAGGATGGAACCAGTGGGGGGAGGGGGGGAGTACAATAGACAGGATGGAACCAGTGGGGGAGGGGGGAGTACAATAGACAGGATGGAACCAGTGGGGGAGGGGGGAGTACAATAGACAGGATGGAACCAGTGGGGGAGGGGGGAGTACAATAGACAGGATGGAACCAGTGGGGGAGGGGGGGAGTACAATAGACAGGATGGAACCAGTGGGGGGAGGGGGGAGTACAATAGACAGGATGGAACCAGTGGGGGAGGGGGGAGTACAATAGACAGGATGGAACCAGTGGGGGAGGGGGGAGTACAATAGACAGGATGGAACCAGTGGGGGAGGGGGGAGTACAATAGACAGGATGGAACCAGTGGGGGAGGGTGGGAGTACAATAGACAGGATGGAACCAGTGGGGGAGGGGGGGAGTACAATAGACAGGATGGAACCAGTGGGGGAGGGGGGGGAGTACAATAGACAGGATGGAACCAGTGGGGGGAGGGGGGGAGTACAATAGACAGGATGGAACAGTGGGGGAGGGGGGGAGTACAATAGACAGGATGGAACCAGTGGGGGAGGGGGGGAGTACAATAGACAGGATGAACCAGTGGGGGAGGGGGGAGTACAATAGACAGGATGGAACCAGTGGGGGAGGGGGGAGTACAATAGACAGGATGGAACCAGTGGGGGAGGGGGGGGAGTACAATAGACAGGATGGAACCAGTGGGGGAGGGGGGGAGTACAATAGACAGGATGGAACCAGTGGGGGAGGGGGGGAGTACAATAGACAGGATGGAACCAGTGGGGGAGGGGGGGAGTACAATAGACAGGATGGAACCAGTGGGGGAGGGGGGGAGTACAATAGACAGGATGGAACCAGTGGGGGGAGGGGGGGGAGTACAATAGACAGGATGGAACCAGTGGGGGAGGGGGGGAGTACAATAGACAGGATGGAACCAGTGGGGGGAGGGGGGAGTACAATAGACAGGATGGAACCAGTGGGGGAGGGGGGAGTACAATAGACAGGATGGAACCAGTGGGGAGGGGGGAGTACAATAGACAGGATGGAACCAGTGGGGGGAGGGGGGAGTACAATAGACAGGATGGAACCAGTGGGGGAGGGGGGAGTACAATAGACAGGATGGAACCAGTGGGGGAGGGGGGAGTACAATAGACAGGATGGAACCAGTGGGGGAGGGGGGAGTACAATAGACAGGATGGAACCAGTGGGGGAGGGGGGGAGTACAATAGACAGGATGGAACCAGTGGGGGAGGGGGGGAGTACAATAGACAGGATGGAACCAGTGGGGGAGGGGGGGAGTACAATAGACAGGATGGAACCAGTGGGGGGAGGGGGGAGTACAATAGACAGGATGGAACCAGTGGGGGGTAGGGGGGGGTAGAGTACAATAGACAGGATGGAACCAGTGGGGGAGGGGGGGAGTACAATAGACAGGATGGAACCAGTGGGGGAGGGGGGGAGTACAATAGACAGGATGGAACCAGTGGGGGGAGGGGGGGAGTACAATAGACAGGATGGAACCAGTGGGGGGAGGGGGGAGTACAATAGACAGGATGGAACCAGTGGGGGAGGGGGGAGTACAATAGACAGGATGGAACCAGTGGGGGAGGGGGGGAGTACAATAGACAGGATGGAACCAGTGGGGGGAGGGGGGAGTACAATAGACAGGATGGAACCAGTGGGGGAGGGGGGAGTACAATAGACAGGATGGAACCAGTGGGGGGAGGGGGGAGTACAATAGACAGGATGGAACCAGTGGGGGAGGGGGGAGTACAATAGACAGGATGGAACCAGTGGTGGGGAGGGAGGGGAGTACAATAGACAGGATGGAACCAGTGGGGGAGGGGGAGTACAATAGACAGGATGGAACCAGTGGGGGAGGGGGGGAGTACAATAGACAGGATGGAACCAGTGGGGGAGGGGGGGAGTACAATAGACAGGATGGAACCAGTGGGGGAGGGGGGGGAGTACAATAGACAGGATGGAACCAGTGGGGAGGGGGGAGTACAATAGACAGGATGGAACCAGTGGGGGGAGGGGGGGAGTACAATAGACAGGATGGAACCAGTGGGGGAGGGGGGGGAGTACAATAGACAGGATGGAACCAGTGGGGGAGGGGGGGGAGTACAATAGACAGGATGGAACCAGTGGGGGAGGGGGGAGTACAATAGACAGGATGGAACCAGTGGGGGAGGGGGGGGAGTACAATAGACAGGATGGAACCAGTGGGGGAGGGGGGGAGTACAATAGACAGGATGGAACCAGTGGGGGAGGGGGGGAGTACAATAGACAGGATGGAACCAGTGGGGGGAGGGGGGGAGTACAATAGACAGGATGGAACCAGTGGGGAGGGGGGGAGTACAATAGACAGGATGGAACCAGTGGGGGAGGGGGGAGTACAATAGACAGGATGGAACCAGTGGGGGAGGGGGGAGTACAATAGACAGGATGGAACCAGTGGGGGGAGGGGGGGAGTACAATAGACAGGATGGAACCAGTGGGGGGAGGGGGGAGTACAATAGACAGGATGGAACCAGTGGGGGAGGGGGGGGAGTACAATAGACAGGATGGAACCAGTGGGGGGAGGGGGAGTACAATAGAAGGATGGAACCAGTGGGGGAGGGGGGGAGTACAATAGACAGGATGGAACCAGTGGGGGAGGGGGGGGAGTACAATAGACAGGATGGAACCAGTGGGGGAGGGGGGGAGTACAATAGACAGGATGGAACCAGTGGGGGAGGGGGGGAGTACAATAGACAGGATGGAACCAGTGGGGGAGGGGGGGGGAGTACAATAGACAGGATGGAACCAGTGGGGGGAGGGGGGAGTACAATAGACAGGATGGAACCAGTGGGGGAGGGGGGAGTACAATAGACAGGATGGAACCAGTGGGGGAGGGGGGAGTACAATAGACAGGATGGAACCAGTGGGGGAGGGGGGAGTACAATAGACAGGATGGAACCAGTGGGGGAGGGGGGGAGTACAATAGACAGGATGGAACCAGTGGGGGAGGGGGGGAGTACAATAGACAGGATGGAACCAGTGGGGGAGGGGGGGAGTACAATAGACAGGATGGAACCAGTGGGGGAGGGGGGGGAGTACAATAGACAGGATGGAACCAGTGGGGAGGGGGGGGAGTACAATAGACAGGATGGAACCAGTGGGGGAGGGGGGGGAGTACAATAGACAGGATGGAACCAGTGGGGGAGGGGGGAGTACAATAGACAGGATGGAACCAGTGGGGGAGGGGGGAGTACAATAGACAGGATGGAACCAGTGGGGGAGGGGGGGAGTACAATAGACAGGATGGAACCAGTGGGGGGAGGGGGGGAGTACAATAGACAGGATGGAACCAGTGGGGGAGGGGGGGAGTACAATAGACAGGATGGAACCAGTGGGGAGGGGGGGGAGTACAATAGACAGGATGGAACCAGTGGGGGATGGGGGAGTACAATAGACAGGATGGAACCAGTGGGGGAGGGGGGAGTACAATAGACAGGATGGAACCAGTGGGGGAGGGGGGAGTACAATAGACAGGATGGAACCAGTGGGGGAGGGGGGGGAGTACAATAGACAGGATGGAACCAGTGGGGGAGGGGGGGGAGTACAATAGACAGGATGGAACCAGTGGGGGGAGGGGGGAGTACAATAGACAGGATGGAACCAGTGGGGGAGGGGGGAGTACAATAGACAGGATGGAACCAGTGGGGAGGGGGGGGGAGTACAATAGACAGGATGGAACCAGTGGGGAGGGGAGTAACAATAGACAGGATGGAACCAGTGGGGAGGGGGGGAGTACAATAGACAGGATGGAACCAGTGGGGGAGGGGGGAGTACAATAGACAGGATGGAACCAGTGGGGGGAGGGGGGGGAGTACAATAGACAGGATGGAACCAGTGGGGGAGGGGGGAGTACAATAGACAGGATGGAACCAGTGGGGGTAGGGGGGGGAGTACAATAGACAGGATGGAACCAGTGGGGGAGGGGGGAGTACAATAGACAGGATGGAACCAGTGGGGGAGGGGGGAGTACAATAGACAGGATGGAACCAGTGGGGGAGGGGGGGGAGTACAATAGACAGGATGGAACCAGTGGGGGAGGGGGGAGTACAATAGACAGGATGGAACCAGTGGGGGGAGGGGGAGTACAATAGACAGGATGGAACCAGTGGGGGAGGGGGGGAGTACAATAGACAGGATGGAACCAGTGGGGGGAGGGGGGGAGTACAATAGACAGGATGGAACCAGTGGGGGAGGGGGGGAGACAATAGACAGGATGGAACCAGTGGGGGGAGGGGGGGAGTACAATAGACAGGATGGAACCAGTGGGGGAGGGGGGTGTACAATAGACAGGATGGAACCAGTGGGGGGAGGGGGGAGTACAATAGACAGGATGGAACCAGTGGGGGGAGGGGGGGAGTACAATAGACAGGATGGAACCAGTGGGGGAGGGGGAGTACAATAGACAGGATGGAACCAGTGGGGGGAGGGGGGAGTACAATAGACAGATGGAACCAGTGGGGGAGGGGGGGAGTACAATAGACAGGATGGAACCAGTGGGGGAGGGGGGAGTACAATAGACAGGATGGAACCAGTGGGGGAGGAGGGAGTACAATAGACAGGATGGAACCAGTGGGGGGAGGGGGGAGTACAATAGACAGGATGGAACCAGTGGGGGGAGGGGGGAGTACAATAGACAGGATGGAACCAGTGGGGGAGGGGGGGAGTACAATAGACAGGATGGAACCAGTGGGGGAGGGGGGGAGTACAATAGACAGGATGGAACCAGTGGGGGGAGGGGGGAGTACAATATACAGGATGGAACCAGTGGGGGAGGGGGGGAGTACAATAGACAGGATGGAACCAGTGGGGGGAGGGGGGGAGTACAATAGACAGGATGGAACCAGTGGGGGAGGGGAGTACAATAGACAGGATGGAACCAGTGGGGGAGGGAGGGGAGTACAATAGACAGGATGGAACCAGTGGGGGAGGGGAGTACAATAGACAGGATGGAACCAGTGGGGGAGGGGAGTACAATAGACAGGATGGAACCAGTGGGGGAGGGGGGAGTACAATAGACAGGATGGAACCAGTGGGGGAGGGGGGAGTACAATAGACAGGATGGAACCAGTGGGGGGAGGGGGGGAGTACAATAGACAGGATGGAACCAGTGGGGGGAGGGGGGGGAGTACAATAGACAGGATGGAACCAGTGGGGGAGGGGGGAGTACAATAGACAGGATGGAACCAGTGGGGGAGGGGGGGGGAGTACAATAGACAGGATGGAACCAGTGGGGGAGGGGGGGAGTACAATAGACAGGATGGAACAGTGGGGGAGGGGGGGAGTACAATAGACAGGATGGAACCAGTGGGGGAGGGGGGGAGTACAATAGACAGGATGGAACCAGTGGGGGAGGGGGGGAGTACAATAGACAGGATGGAACCAGTGGGGGAGGGGGGGAGTACAATAGACAGGATGGAACCAGTGGGGGAGGGGGGGAGTACAATAGACAGGATGGAACCAGTGGGGGAGGGGGGGAGTACAATAGACAGGATGGAACCAGTGGGGGAGGGGGGGAGTACAATAGACAGGATGGAACCAGTGGGGGAGGGGGGGGGAGTACAATAGACAGGATGGAACCAGTGGGGGAGGGGGGAGTACAATAGACAGGATGGAACCAGTGGGGGATGGGGGGGAGTACAATAGACAGGATGGAACCAGTGGGGGGAGGAGGGAGTACAATAGACAGGATGGAACCAGTGGGGGTAGGGGGGGGAGTACAATAGACAGGATGGAACCAGTGGGGGAGGAGGGGGAGTACAATAGACAGGATGGAACCAGTGGGGGGAGGGGGGGAGTACAATAGACAGGATGGAACCAGTGGGGGAGGGGGGAGTACAATAGACAGGATGGAACCAGTGGGGGGAGGGGGGGGTGTACAATAGACAGGATGGAACCAGTGGGGGAGGGGGGGAGTACAATAGACAGGATGGAACCAGTGGGGGAGGGGGGGAGTACAATAGACAGGATGGAACCAGTGGGGGAGGGGGGAGTACAATAGACAGGATGGAACCAGTGGGGAGGGGGGGGGAGTACAATAGACAGGATGGAACCAGTGGGGGAGGGGGGGGAGTACAATAGACAGGATGGAACCAGTGGGGGAGGGGGGAGTACAATAGACAGGATGGAACCAGTGGGGGAGGGGGGAGTACAATAGACAGGATGGAACCAGTGGGGGGAGGGGGGGAGTACAATAGACAGGATGGAACCAGTGGGGGGAGGGGGGGAGTACAATAGACAGGATGGAACCAGTGGGGGACGGGGGGAGTACAATAGACAGGATGGAACCAGTGGGGAGGGGGGGAGTACAATAGACAGGATGGAACCAGTGGGGGAGGGGGGGAGTACAATAGACAGGATGGAACCAGTGGGGGAGGAGGGAGTACAATAGACAGGATGGAACCAGTGGGGGGAGGAGGGAGTACAATAGACAGGATGGAACCAGTGGGGGAGGGGGGGGTACAATAGACAGGATGGAACCAGTGGGGGAGGAGGGAGTACAATAGACAGGATGGAACCAGTGGGGGAGGGGGGGGAGTACAATAGACAGGATGGAACCAGTGGGGGAGGAGGGAGTACAATAGACAGGATGAACCAGTGGGGAGGGGGGAGTACAATAGACAGGATGGAACCAGTGGGGGAGGAGGGAGTACAATAGACAGGATGGAACCAGTGGGGGAGGGGGGAGTACAATAGACAGGATGGAACCAGTGGGGGAGGAGGGAGTACAATAGACAGGATGGAACCAGTGGGGGAGGGGGGGAGTACAATAGACAGGATGGAACCAGTGGGGGGAGGGGGGAGTACAATAGACAGGATGGAACCAGTGGGGGAGGAGGGGAGTACAATAGACAGGATGGAACCAGTGGGGGGAGGGGGGAGTACAATAGACAGGAAGGAACCAGTGGGGAGGAGGGGAGTACAATAGACAGGATGGAACCAGTGGGGGGAGGAGGGAGTACAATAGACAGGATGGAACCAGTGGGGGAGGGGGGAGTACAATAGACAGGATGGAACCAGTGGGGGAGGGGAGTACAATAGACAGGATGGAACCAGTGGGGGGAGGGGGGGAGTACAATAGACAGGATGGAACCAGTGGGGGAGGGAGTACAATAGACAGGATGGAACCAGTGGGGGAGGGGGGGAGTACAATAGACAGGATGGAACCAGTGGGGGAGGGGGGGAGTACAATAGACAGGATGGAACCAGTGGGGGGAGGGGGGAGTACAATAGACAGGATGGAACCAGTGGGGGAGGGGGGAGTACAATAGACAGGATGGAACCAGTGGGGGGAGGGGGAGTACAATAGACAGGATGGAACCAGTGGGGGAGGGGGGGGAGTACAATAGACAGGATGGAACCAGTGGGGGAGGGGGGGAGTACAATAGACAGGATGGAACCAGTGGGGGGAGGAGGGAGTACAATAGACAGGATGGAACCAGTGGGGGGAGGGGGGAGTACAATAGACAGGATGGAACCAGTGGGGGGAGGGGGGGAGTACAATAGACAGGATGGAACCAGTGGGGGAGGGGGGGAGTACAATAGACAGGATGGAACCAGTGGGGGGAGGGGGGGAGTACAATAGACAGGATGGAACCAGTGGGGGAGGGGGGGGAGTACAATAGACAGGATGGAACCAGTGGGGGAGGGGGGAGTACAATAGACAGGATGGAACCAGTGGGGGAGGGGGGAGTACAATAGACAGGATGGAACCAGTGGGGGAGAGGGGGAGTACAATAGACAGGATGGAACCAGTGGGGGAGGGGGGGAGTACAATAGACAGGATGGAACCAGTGGGGGGAGGGGGGAGTACAATAGACAGGATGGAACCAGTGGGGGAGGGGGGGAGTACAATAGACAGGATGGAACCAGTGGGGGGAGGGGGGGAGTACAATAGACAGGATGGAACCAGTGGGGGAGGGGGGGAGTACAATAGACAGGATGGAACCAGTGGGGGGAGGGGGGGAGTACAATAGACAGGATGGAACCAGTGGGGGGAGGGGGGAGTACAATAGACAGGATGGAACCAGTGGGGGAGGGGGGGGGAGTACAATAGACAGGATGGAACCAGTGGGGGAGGGGGGGAGTACAATAGACAGGATGAACCAGTGGGGGAGGGGGAGTACAATAGACAGGATGGAACCAGTGGGGGAGGGGGGAGTACAATAGACAGGATGGAACCAGTGGGGGGAGGGGGGGAGTACAATAGACAGGATGAACCAGTGGGGGAGGGGGGGGAGTACAATAGACAGGATGGAACCAGTGGGGGAGGGGGGGAGTACAATAGACAGGATGGAACCAGTGGGGGAGGGGGGGGAGTACAATAGACAGGATGGAACCAGTGGGGGAGGGGGGAGTACAATAGACAGGATGGAACCAGTGGAGGAGGGGGGAGTACAATAGACAGGATGGAACCAGTGGGGGAGGGCGGGCTCTGTCGTGGGCAAAGTACTGGAGAGTTTAACATCGGTAGCTGAGCGAAGAGCGCTGAGTAGGCTACGGTCAATTATGGAAAACTCTGAACATCCTCTACATAGCACCATCCAGAGACAGAGAAGCAGTTTCAGCGACAGGTTACTATCGATGCAATGCTCCTCAGACAGGATGCAGAGGTCAATACTCCCCAATGCCATTAGGCTTTACAATTCTACCGCCAGGACTTAAGAACTTTTTAAAGCTATTATTAATGCTTTTTGAGATAGTGATTTAGATGCATATCATATTTTTACTGAGTTATGTATTGTATGTAATTAGTTTTGCTACAACAAGTGTATGGGACATTGGAAAAAATGTTGAATTTCCCCATGGGATGAATAATGTATCTATCTATCTATCTATGTTTGCCACAGCTGAAGATCCTCTGTGGTGCTGTCAGTTTTCTATCCACAGAAGGGGGCATATTCTACATGGAGGTCGATGACCAGTGGGGTGCCTCAGGGATCTGTTCTGAGACCCCTTCTCGTCGTGATTTTTATTAACGACCTGGATGAGGAAGTGGATGGATGGGTTAGTAAATTTGCTGATGACACAAAGGTTGGGGTTGTTGTGGATAGTGTGGAGGGCTGTCAGAGGTTACAGCGAGACATTGATAGGATGCAAAACTAGGCTGAGAAGTGGCAGATGGAGTTCAACCCAGATAAGTGTGAAGTGGTTCATTTTGATAGGTCTGATATGATGGCAGAATATTAGTATTAATGGTAAAGACTCTTGGCAGTGTGGAGGATCAGAGGGATCTTGGGGTCTGAGTCCATAGGACACTCAAAGCTGCTGCGCAGTTTGACTCTGTGTTTAAGAAGACATACGGAGCATTGGCCTTCATCAATCGTGGGATTGAGTTTCAGAGCTGAAAGTTAATGTTGCAGCTACACAGGACACTGGTCAGACCCCACTTGGAGTACTGTGCTCAGTTCTGGTCACCTCACTACAGGAAGGATGTGGAAACTATTGAAAGGGTGCAGAGGGGATTTACAAGGATGTTGTCTGAATTGGGGAGCATGCCTTATGAAAATAGGTTGAGTGAACTTGGCCTTTCTCCTTGGAGTGATGGAGGATGAGAGTTGACCTGAAAGAGGTGTATAAGATGATGAGAGGCATTGATCGTGTGGATAGTCAGAGGCTTTTTCCCCAGGACTGAAATGGCTAGCATGAAAGGGCACAGCTTCAAGGTGCTTGGAAGTAGGTATAGAGGAGATAGCAGGGGTAAGTTTTTTTTAAACGTAGAAAGTGGTGAGTGTGTGGAATGGGTTGCCGGCAACTGTGGTAGAGACGGATACGATAGGGTCTTCAGACTCCTGGACAGGTACATGGAGCTCAGTAAAATGGTGAACTATGGGTAAGCCCAGGTAATTTCTAAGTTTCAGCACAGGATTGTGGCCAAAGAGCTTGTATTACGCCATAGGTTTTTCTTTGTTTCTCTGCAACCAGCAGAAGGGGAGGAGCAGAATTGTTTGCACGCTGTGATAAAATGAAGAGTCACTTAATGCATTGCTACACTTGCGCCTTGTGGGTCTGCTGGTTTTTATTATAAATACACTTCACAAAGTGCAGTGACAAAATTTGAATGCCCCTCATTGAGATCATTTCAACACATCGGAGAATTCAAGTAGTGCAGAATAAACCAGAGCAAACGCAGGACTAACTGCTCCAGGGACAGGGTTAGAGCAGAGCAGGCAGACAATAAGGTGCAAGCCATCCTGAGGTAGAACTGAGGTTAAGAATCCACTTTATTGTACCAAGGAACAGTTCAATAGTATTATAACAGAGGGGTAGACTGATCCCAGTGTGTAACCGTGGGGTAGACTGGTCCCAGTGTGTAACAGTGGTGTAGACTGATCCCAGTGTGTAGCAGTGGGGTAGACTGGTCCCAGTGTGTAACAGTGGTGTAGACTGATCCCAGTGTGTAGCAGTGGGGTAGACTGATCCAGTGTGTAACAGTGGGGTAGACTGATCCCAGTGTGTATTAGTGGGGTAGACTGATCCCAGTGTGTAACAGTGGGGTAGACTGATCACAGTGTGTAGCAGTGGGGTAGACTGATCCCAGTGTGTAGCAGTGGGGTAGACTGATCACAGTGTGTAGCAGTGGGGTAGACTGATCCCAGTGTGTAACAGTGGGGTAGACTGATCGCAGTGTGTAACAGTGGGGTAGACTGATCCCAGTGTGTAACAGTGGGGTAGACTGATCCCAGTGAGTAACATTGGGGTAGACTGATCCCAGTGTGTAGCAGTGGGGTAGACTGATCACAGTGTGTAACAGTGGGGTAGACTGATCCCAGTGTATAACAGTGGGGTAGACTGATCGCAGTGTGTAACAGTGGGGTAGACTGATCCCAGTGTGTAACAGTGGGGTAGACTGATCCCAGTGTGTAACAGTGTGGTAGACTGATCCCAGTGAGTAACAGTGGGGTAGACTGATCCCAGTGTGTAACAGTGGGGTAGACTGATCCCAGTGTATAACAGTGGGGTAGACTGGTCCCAGTGTGTAGCAGTGGTGTAGACTGATCCCAGTGTGTAACAGTGGGGTAGACTGATCGCAGTGTGTAGCAGTGGGGTAGACTGATCCCAGTGTGTAACAGTGGGGTAGACTGATCGCAGTGTGTAGCAGTGGGGTAGACTGATCCCAGTGTGTAACATTGGGGTAGACTGATCCCAGTGAGTAACATTGGGGTAGACTGATCGCAGTGTGTAACAGTGGGGTAGACTGATCCCAGTGTGTAACAGTGGTGTAGACTGATCGCAGTGTGTAACAGTGGGGTAGACTGATCCCAGTGTGTAACAGTGGGGTAGACTGATCCCAGTGAGTAACAGTGGGGTAGACTGATCCCAGTGTGTAACAGTGGTGTAGACTGATCCCAGTGTGTAGTAGTGGGGTAGACTGATCCCAGTGTGTAACAGCGGGGTAGACTGATCCCAGTGTGTAGCAGTGGGGTAGACTGATCCCAGTGTGTAACAGTGGGGTAGACTGATCCCAGTGTGTAGTAGTGGGGTAGACTGATCCCAGTGTGTAACAGCGGGGTAGACTGATCCCAGTGTGTAACAGTGGGGTAGACTGATCCCAGTGTGTAACAGTGGGGTAGACTGATCCCAGTGTGTAACAGTGGGGTAGACTGATCCCAGTGTATAACAGTGGGGTAGACTGATCCCAGTGTGTAACAGCGGGGGTAGACTGATCCCAGTGTGTAACAGTGGGATAGACTGATCCCAGTGTGTAGCAGTGGGGTAGACTGATCCCAGTGTGTAACAGTGGGGTAGACTGATCCCAGTGTGTAACAGTGGTGTAGACTGATCCCAGTGTGTAGTAGTGGGGTAGACTGATCCCAGTGTGTAACAGCGGGGTAGACTGATCACAGTGAGTAACATTGGGGTAGACTGATCCCAGTGTGTAACAGTGGGGTAGACTGATCCCAGTGTGTAACAGTGGGGTAGACTGATCCCAGTGTGTAACAGTGGGGTAGACTGATCCCAGTGTGTAGTAGTGGGGTAGACTGATCCCAGTGTGTAACAGCGGGGTAGACTGATCCCAGTGAGTAACATTGGGGTAGACTGATCCCAGTGTGTAACAGTGGGGTAGACTGATCCCAGTGTGTAACAGTGGTGTAGACTGATCCCAGTGTGTAGTAGTGGGGTAGACTGATCCCAGTGTGTAACAGTGGGGTAGACTGATCCTAGTGTGTAACAGTGGGGTAGACTGATCCTAGTGTGTAACATTGGGGTAGTCTGATCCCAGTGTGTAACAGTGGGGTAGACTGATCCCAGTGTGTAGCAGTGGGGTAGACTGATCGCCGTGTGTAACAGTGGGGTAGACTGATCCCAGTGTGTAACATTGGGGCAGACTGATCGCCGTGTGTAACAGTGGGGTAGACTGATCCCAGTGTGTAACAGTGGGGTAGACTGATTCCAGTGTGTAACAGTGGGGTAGACTGATCCCAGTGAGTAACAGTGGGGTAGACTGATCCCAGTGAGTAACAGTGGGGTAGACTGATCACAGTGTGTAACAGTGGGGTAGACTGATCCCAGTGAGTAACAGTGGGGTAGACTGATCACAGTGTGTAACAGTGGGGTAGACTGATCCCAGTGTGTAACAGTGGGGTAGACTGATCCCAGTGTGTAGCAGTGGGGTAGACTGATCCCAGTGTGTAACAGTGGGGTAGACTGATCCCAGTGTATAACAGTGGGGTAGACTGATCGCAGTGTGTAACATTGGGGTAGACTGATCCCAGTGTGTAACAGTGGGGTAGACTGATCCCAGTGAGTAACAGTGGGGTAGACTGATCCCAGTGTGTAACAGTGGGGTAGACTGATCGCAGTGTGTAACATTGGGGTAGACTGATCCCAGTGAGTAACAGTGGGGTAGACTGATCGCAGTGTGTAACAGTGGGGTAGACTGATCCCAGTGAGTAACATTGGGGTAGACTGATCGCAGTGTGTAACATTGGGGTAGACTGATCCCAGTGTGTAACAGTGGGGTAGACTGATCCCAGTGTGTAACATTGGGGTAGTCTGATCCCAGTGAGTAACAGTGGGGTCGACTGATCCCAGTGTGTAACAGTGGGGTAGACTGATCCCAGTGAGTAACAGTGGGGTAGACTGATCCCAGTGTGTAACAGTGGGGTAGACTGATCCCAGTGTGTAACATTGGGGTAGTCTGATCCCAGTGAGTAACAGTGGGGTCGACTGATCCCAGTGTGTAACAGTGGGGTAGACTGATCCCAGTGTGTAACATTGGGGTAGTCTGATCCCAGTGAGTAACAGTGGGGTCGACTGATCCCAGTGTGTAACAGTGGGGTAGACTGATCCCAGTGAGTAACAGTGGGGTAGACTGATCCCAGTGTGTAACAGTGGGGTAGACTGATCGCAGTGTGTAACATTGGGGTAGACTGATCCCCAGTGTGTAACAGTGGGGTAGACTGATCCCAGTGAGTAACATTGGGGTAGACTGATCGCAGTGTGTAACATTGGGGTAGACTGATCCCAGTGTGTAACAGTGGGGTAGACTGATCCCAGTGAGTAACATTGGGGTAGACTGATCGCAGTGTGTAACAGTGGGGTAGACTGATCCCAGTGAGTAACATTGGGGTAGACTGATCCCAGTGTGTAACATTGGGGTAGACTGATCCCAGTGTGTAACAGTGGGGTAGACTGATCCCAGTGAGTAACATTGGGGTAGACTGATCCCAGTGTGTAACAGTGGGGTAGACTGATCCCAGTCAGTAACAGTGGGGTAGACTGATCCCAGTGTGTAGCAGTGGGGTAGACTGATCCCAGTGTGTAACAGTGGGGTAGACTGATCACAGTGTGTAGCAGTGGGGTAGACTGATCCCAGTGTGTAACAGTGAGGTAGACTGATCCCAGTGAGTAACAGTGGGGTAGACTGATCCCAGTGTGTAACAGTGGTGTAGACTGATCCCAGTGTGTAGCAGTGGGGTAGACTGATCCCAGTGTGTAACAGTGGGGTAGACTGATCCCAGTGTGTAACAGTGGGCTAGACTGATCCCAGTGAGTAACGGTGGGGTAGACTGATCGCAGTGTGTAACAGTGGGGTAGACTGATCCCAGTGTGTAACAGTGGGGTGGACTGATCCCAGTGTGTAACAGTGGGGTGGAATGATCCCAGTGTGTAGCAGTGGGGTAGACTGGTCCCAGTGTGTAGCAGTGGTGTAGACTGATCCCAGTGTGTAACAGTGGGGTAGACTGATCGCAGTGTGTAGCAGTGGGGTAGACTGATCCCAGTGTGTAACAGTGGGGTAGACTGATCGCAGTGTGTAGCAGTGGGGTAGACTGATCCCAGTGTGTAACATTGGGGTAGACTGATCCCAGTGAGTAACATTGGGGTAGACTGATCGCAGTGTGTAACAGTGGGGTAGACTGATCCCAGTGTGTAACAGTGGTGTAGACTGATCCCAGTGTGTAACAGTGGGGTAGACTGATCGCAGTGTGTAACAGTGGGGTAGACTGATCCCAGTGAGTAACAGTGGGGTAGACTGATCCCAGTGTGTAACAGTGGTGTAGACTGATCCCAGTGTGTAGTAGTGGGGTAGACTGATCCCAGTGTGTAACAGCGGGGTAGACTGATCCCAGTGTGTAGCAGTGGGGTAGACTGATCCCAGTGTGTAACAGTGGGGTAGACTGATCCCAGTGTGTAACAGTGGTGTAGACTGATCCCAGTGTGTAGTAGTGGGGTAGACTGATCCCAGTGTGTAACAGCGGGGTAGACTGATCCCAGTGTGTAACAGTGGGGTAGACTGATCCCAGTGTGTAACAGTGGGGTAGACTGATCCCAGTGTATAACAGTGGGGTAGACTGATCCCAGTGTGTAACAGCGGGGTAGACTGATCCCAGTGTGTAACAGTGGGATAGACTGATCCCAGTGTGTAGCAGTGGGGTAGACTGATCCCAGTGTGTAACAGTGGGGTAGACTGATCCCAGTGTGGAACAGTGGTGTAGACTGATCCCAGTGTGTAGTAGTGGGGTAGACTGATCCCAGTGTGTAACAGCGGGGTAGACTGATCCCAGTGAGTAACATTGGGGTAGACTGATCCCAGTGTGTAACAGTGGGGTAGACTGATCCCAGTGTGTAACAGTGGGGTAGACTGATCCCAGTGTGTAGTAGTGGGGTAGACTGATCCCAGTGTGTAACAGCGGGGTAGACTGATCCCAGTGAGTAACATTGGGGTAGACTGATCCCAGTGTGTAACAGTGGGGTAGACTGATCC
Source organism: Hemitrygon akajei (assembly GCF_048418815.1). Classification (NCBI taxonomy): domain Eukaryota; kingdom Metazoa; phylum Chordata; class Chondrichthyes; order Myliobatiformes; family Dasyatidae; genus Hemitrygon; species Hemitrygon akajei. Next base: position 22,300,989 of record NC_133132.1, on the reverse strand, counting down.
CAGTGTGTAACAGTGGGGTAGACTGATCCCAGTGTGTAACAGTGGTGTAGACTGATCCCAATGTGTAGTAGTGGGGTAGACTGATCCCAGTGTGTAACAGTGGGGTAGACTGATCCTAGTGTGTAACAGTGGGGTAGACTGATCCTAGTGTGTAACATTGGGGTAGTCTGATCCCAGTGTGTAACAGTGGGGTAGACTGATCCCAGTGTGTAGCAGTGGGGTAGACTGATCGCCGTGTGTAACAGTGGGGTAGACTGATCCCAGTGTGTAACATTGGGGCAGACTGATCGCCGTGTGTAACAGTGGGGTAGACTGATCCCAGTGTGTAACAGTGGGGTAGACTGATCCCAGTGTGTAACAGTGGGGTAGACTGATCCCAGTGAGTAACAGTGGGGTAGACTGATCCCAGTGTGTAACAGTGGGGTAGACTGATCCCAGTGAGTAACAGTGGGGTAGACTGATCACAGTGTGTAACAGTGGGGTAGACTGATCCCAGTGTATAACAGTGGGGTAGACTGATCGCAGTGTGTAACATTGGGGTAGACTGATCCCAGTGTGTAACAGTGGGGTAGACTGATCCCAGTGAGTAACAGTGGGGTAGACTGATCCCAGTGTGTAACAGTGGGGTAGACTGATCGCAGTGTGTAACTTTGGGGTAGACTGATCCCAGTGAGTAACAGTGGGGTAGACTGATCCCAGTGTGTAACAGTGGGGTAGACTGATCGCAGTGTGTAACATTGGGGTAGACTGATCCCAGTGTGAAACAGTGGGGTAGACTGATCCCAGTGAGTAACATTGGGGTAGACTGATCGCAGTGTGTAACATTGGGGTAGACTGATCCCAGTGTGTAACAGTGGGGTAGACTGATCCCAGTGAGTAACATTGGGGTAGACTGATCGCAGTGTGTAACAGTGGGGTAGACTGATCCCAGTGAGTAACATTGGGGTAGACTGATCGCAGTGTGTAACATTGGGGTAGACTGATCCCAGTGTGTAACAGTGGGGTAGACTGATCCCAGTGTGTAACAGTGGGGTAGACTGATCCCAGTGTGTAACATTGGGGTAGACTGATCCCAGTGTGTAACAGTGGGGTAGACTGATCCCAGTGAGTAACATTGGGGTAGACTGATCGCAGTGTGTAACATTGGGGTAGACTGATCCCAGTGTGTAACAGTGGGGTAGACTGATCCCAGTGAGTAACATTGGGGTAGACTGATCGCAGTGTGTAACAGTGGGGTAGACTGATCCCAGTGAGTAACATTGGGGTAGACTGATCGCAGTGTGTAACATTGGGGTAGACTGATCCCAGTGTGTAACAGTGGGGTAGACTGATCCCAGTGAGTAACATTGGGGTAGACTGATCCCAGTGTGTAACAGTGGGGTAGACTGATCCCAGTGTGTAACAGTGTGCTAGACTGATCCCAGTGTGTAACAGTGGGGTAGACTGATCCCAGTGTGTAACATTGGGGTAGTCTGATCCCAGTGAGTAACAGTGGGGTCGACTGATCCCAGTGTGTAACAGTGGGGTAGACTGATCCCAGTGAGTAACAGTGGGGTAGACTGATCCCAGTGTGTAACAGTGGGGTAGACTGATCGCAGTGTGTAACATTGGGGTAGACTGATCCCAGTGTGTAACAGTGGGGTAGACTGATCCCAGTGAGTAACATTGGGGTAGACTGATCGCAGTGTGTAACATTGGGGTAGACTGATCCCAGTGTGTAACAGTGGGGTAGACTGATCCCAGTGAGTAACATTGGGGTAGACTGATCGCAGTGTGTAACAGTGGGGTAGACTGATCCCAGTGAGTAACATTGGGGTAGACTGATCGCAGTGTGTAACATTGGGGTAGACTGATCCCAGTGTGTAACAGTGGGGTAGACTGATCCCAGTGTGTAACAGTGGGGTAGACTGATCCCAGTGTGTAACATTGGGGTAGACTGATCCCAGTGTGTAACAGTGGGGTAGACTGATCCCAGTGAGTAACATTGGGGTAGACTGATCGCAGTGTGTAACATTGGGGTAGACTGATCCCAGTGTGTAACAGTGGGGTAGACTGATCCCAGTGAGTAACATTGGGGTAGACTGATCGCAGTGTGTAACAGTGGGGTAGACTGATCCCAGTGAGTAACATTGGGGTAGACTGATCGCAGTGTGTAACATTGGGGTAGACTGATCCCAGTGTGTAACAGTGGGGTAGACTGATCCCAGTGAGTAACATTGGGGTAGACTGATCCCAGTGTGTAACAGTGGGGTAGACTGATCCCAGTGTGTAACAGTGTGCTAGACTGATCCCAGTGTGTAACAGTGGGGTAGACTGATCCCAGTGTGTAACATTGGGGTAGTCTGATCCCAGTGAGTAACAGTGGGGTCGACTGATCCCAGTGTGTAACAGTGGGGTAGACTGATCCCAGTGAGTAACAGTGGGGTAGACTGATCCCAGTGTGTAACAGTGGGGTAGACTGATCGCAGTGTGTAACATTGGGGTAGACTGATCCCAGTGTGTAACAGTGGGGTAGACTGATCCCAGTGAGTAACATTGGGGTAGACTGATCGCAGTGTGTAACATTGGGGTAGACTGATCCCAGTGTGTAACAGTGGGGTAGACTGATCCCAGTGAGTAACATTGGGGTAGACTGATCGCAGTGTGTAACAGTGGGGTAGACTGATCCCAGTGAGTAACATTGGGGTAGACTGATCGCAGTGTGTAACATTGGGGTAGACTGATCCCAGTGTGTAACAGTGGGGTAGACTGATCCCAGTGTGTAACAGTGGGGTAGACTGATCCCAGTGTGTAACAGTGGGGTAGACTGATCCCAGTGTGTAACATTGGGGTAGTCTGATCCCAGTGAGTAACAGTGGGGTCGACTGATCCCAGTGTGTAACAGTGGGGTAGACTGATCCCAGTGAGTAACAGTGGGGTAGACTGATCCCAGTGTGTAACAGTGGGGTAGACTGATCGCAGTGTGTAACATTGGGGTAGACTGATCCCAGTGTGTAACAGTGGGGTAGACTGATCCCAGTGTGTAACATTGGGGTAGTCTGATCCCAGTGAGTAACAGTGGGGTCGACTGATCCCAGTGTGTAACAGTGGGGTAGACTGATCCCAGTGAGTAACAGTGGGGTAGACTGATCCCAGTGTGTAACAGTGGGGTAGACTGATCCCAGTGTGTAACATTGGGGTAGTCTGATCCCAGTGAGTAACAGTGGGGTCGACTGATCCCAGTGTGTAACAGTGGGGTAGACTGATCCCAGTGTGTAACATTGGGGTAGTCTGATCCCAGTGAGTAACAGTGGGGTCGACTGATCCCAGTGTGTAACAGTGGGGTAGACTGATCCCAGTGAGTAACAGTGGGGTAGACTGATCCCAGTGTGTAACAGTGGGGTAGACTGATCGCAGTGTGTAACATTGGGGTAGACTGATCCCAGTGTGTAACAGTGGGGTAGACTGATCCCAGTGAGTAACATTGGGGTAGACTGATCGCAGTGTGTAACATTGGGGTAGACTGATCCCAGTGTGTAACAGTGGGGTAGACTGATCCCAGTGAGTAACATTGGGGTAGACTGATCGCAGTGTGTAACAGTGGGGTAGACTGATCCCAGTGAGTAACATTGGGGTAGACTGATCCCAGTGTTTAACATTGGGGTAGACTGATCCCACTGTGTAACAGTGGGGTAGACTGATCCCAGTGAGTAACATTGGGGTAGACTGATCCCAGTGTGTAACAGTGGGGTAGACTGATCCCAGTCAGTAACAGTGGGGTAGACTGATCCCAGTGTGTAGCAGTGGGGTAGACTGATCCCAGTGTGTAACAGTGGGGTAGACTGATCACAGTGTGTAGCAGTGGGGTAGACTGATCCCAGTGTGTAACAGTGAGGTAGACTGATCCCAGTGAGTAACAGTGGGGTAGACTGATCCCAGTGTGTAACAGTGGTGTAGACTGATCCCAGTGTGTAGCAGTGGGGTAGACTGATCCCAGTGTGTAACAGTGGGGTAGACTGATCCCAGTGTGTAACAGTGGGCTAGACTGATCCCAGTGAGTAACGGTGGGGTAGACTGATCGCAGTGTGTAACAGTGGGGTAGACTGATCCCAGTGTGTAACAGTGGGGTGGACTGATCCCAGTGTGTAACAGTGGGGTGGACTGATCCCAGTGTGTAGCAGTGGGGTAGACTGATCCCAGTGAGTAACAGTGGGGTAGACTGATCCCAGTGAGTAACATTGGGGTAGACTGATCCCAGTGAGTAACAGTGGGGTAGACTGATCCCAGTGTGTAACAGTGGGGTAGACTGATCCCAGTGAGTAACAGTGTGGTAGACTGATCCCAGTGTGTAACAGAGGGCTAGACTGATCCCAGTGTGTAACAGTGGGGTAGACTGATCACAGTGTGTAGCAGTGGGGTAGACTGATCCCAGTGTGTAGCAGTGGGGTAGACTGATCCCAGTGTGTAACAGTGGGGTAGACTGATCGCAGTGTGTAGCAGTGGGGTAGACTGATCCCAGTGTGTAACAGTGGGGTAGACTGATCCCAGTGAGGAACAGTGGGGTGGACTGATCCCAGTGTGTAGCAGTAGGGTAGACTGATCCCAGTGAGTAACATTGGGGTAGACTGATCGCAGTGTGTAACAGTGGGGTAGACTGATCCCAGTGAGTAACATTGGGGTAGACTGATCGCAGTGTGTAACATTGGGGTAGACTGATCCCAGTGTGTAACAGTGGGGTAGACTGATCCCAGTGTGTAACAGTGGGGTAGACTGATCCCAGTGTGTAACATTGGGGTAGACTGATCCCAGTGTGTAACAGTGGGGTAGACTGATCCCAGTGAGTAACATTGGGGTAGACTGATCGCAGTGTGTAACATTGGGGTAGACTGATCCCAGTGTGTAACAGTGGGGTAGACTGATCCCAGTGAGTAACATTGGGGTAGACTGATCGCAGTGTGTAACAGTGGGGTAGACTGATCCCAGTGAGTAACATTGGGGTAGACTGATCGCAGTGTGTAACATTGGGGTAGACTGATCCCAGTGTGTAACAGTGGGGTAGACTGATCCCAGTGAGTAACATTGGGGTAGACTGATCCCAGTGTGTAACAGTGGGGTAGACTGATCCCAGTGTGTAACAGTGTGCTAGACTGATCCCAGTGTGTAACAGTGGGGTAGACTGATCCCAGTGTGTAACATTGGGGTAGTCTGATCCCAGTGAGTAACAGTGGGGTCGACTGATCCCAGTGTGTAACAGTGGGGTAGACTGATCCCAGTGAGTAACAGTGGGGTAGACTGATCCCAGTGTGTAACAGTGGGGTAGACTGATCGCAGTGTGTAACATTGGGGTAGACTGATCCCAGTGTGTAACAGTGGGGTAGACTGATCCCAGTGAGTAACATTGGGGTAGACTGATCGCAGTGTGTAACATTGGGGTAGACTGATCCCAGTGTGTAACAGTGGGGTAGACTGATCCCAGTGAGTAACATTGGGGTAGACTGATCGCAGTGTGTAACAGTGGGGTAGACTGATCCCAGTGAGTAACATTGGGGTAGACTGATCGCAGTGTGTAACATTGGGGTAGACTGATCCCAGTGTGTAACAGTGGGGTAGACTGATCCCAGTGTGTAACAGTGGGGTAGACTGATCCCAGTGTGTAACAGTGGGGTAGACTGATCCCAGTGTGTAACATTGGGGTAGTCTGATCCCAGTGAGTAACAGTGGGGTCGACTGATCCCAGTGTGTAACAGTGGGGTAGACTGATCCCAGTGAGTAACAGTGGGGTAGACTGATCCCAGTGTGTAACAGTGGGGTAGACTGATCGCAGTGTGTAACATTGGGGTAGACTGATCCCAGTGTGTAACAGTGGGGTAGACTGATCCCAGTGTGTAACATTGGGGTAGTCTGATCCCAGTGAGTAACAGTGGGGTCGACTGATCCCAGTGTGTAACAGTGGGGTAGACTGATCCCAGTGAGTAACAGTGGGGTAGACTGATCCCAGTGTGTAACAGTGGGGTAGACTGATCCCAGTGTGTAACATTGGGGTAGTCTGATCCCAGTGAGTAACAGTGGGGTCGACTGATCCCAGTGTGTAACAGTGGGGTAGACTGATCCCAGTGTGTAACATTGGGGTAGTCTGATCCCAGTGAGTAACAGTGGGGTCGACTGATCCCAGTGTGTAACAGTGGGGTAGACTGATCCCAGTGAGTAACAGTGGGGTAGACTGATCCCAGTGTGTAACAGTGGGGTAGACTGATCGCAGTGTGTAACATTGGGGTAGACTGATCCCAGTGTGTAACAGTGGGGTAGACTGATCCCAGTGAGTAACATTGGGGTAGACTGATCGCAGTGTGTAACATTGGGGTAGACTGATCCCAGTGTGTAACAGTGGGGTAGACTGATCCCAGTGAGTAACATTGGGGTAGACTGATCGCAGTGTGTAACAGTGGGGTAGACTGATCCCAGTGAGTAACATTGGGGTAGACTGATCCCAGTGTTTAACATTGGGGTAGACTGATCCCACTGTGTAACAGTGGGGTAGACTGATCCCAGTGAGTAACATTGGGGTAGACTGATCCCAGTGTGTAACAGTGGGGTAGACTGATCCCAGTCAGTAACAGTGGGGTAGACTGATCCCAGTGTGTAGCAGTGGGGTAGACTGATCCCAGTGTGTAACAGTGGGGTAGACTGATCACAGTGTGTAGCAGTGGGGTAGACTGATCCCAGTGTGTAACAGTGAGGTAGACTGATCCCAGTGAGTAACAGTGGGGTAGACTGATCCCAGTGTGTAACAGTGGTGTAGACTGATCCCAGTGTGTAGCAGTGGGGTAGACTGATCCCAGTGTGTAACAGTGGGGTAGACTGATCCCAGTGTGTAACAGTGGGCTAGACTGATCCCAGTGAGTAACGGTGGGGTAGACTGATCGCAGTGTGTAACAGTGGGGTAGACTGATCCCAGTGTGTAACAGTGGGGTGGACTGATCCCAGTGTGTAACAGTGGGGTGGACTGATCCCAGTGTGTAGCAGTGGGGTAGACTGATCCCAGTGAGTAACAGTGGGGTAGACTGATCCCAGTGAGTAACATTGGGGTAGACTGATCCCAGTGAGTAACAGTGGGGTAGACTGATCCCAGTGTGTAACAGTGGGGTAGACTGATCCCAGTGAGTAACAGTGTGGTAGACTGATCCCAGTGTGTAACAGAGGGCTAGACTGATCCCAGTGTGTAACAGTGGGGTAGACTGATCACAGTGTGTAGCAGTGGGGTAGACTGATCCCAGTGTGTAGCAGTGGGGTAGACTGATCCCAGTGTGTAACAGTGGGGTAGACTGATCGCAGTGTGTAGCAGTGGGGTAGACTGATCCCAGTGTGTAACAGTGGGGTAGACTGATCCCAGTGAGGAACAGTGGGGTGGACTGATCCCAGTGTGTAGCAGTAGGGTAGACTGATCCCAGTGTGTAACAGTGGGGTAGACTGATCCCAGTGAGTAACATTGGGGTAGACTGATCCCAGTGAGTAACAGTGGGGTAGACTGATCCCAGTGAGTAACATTGGGGTAGACTGATCCCAGTGAGTAACAGTGGGGTAGACTGATCCCAGTGTGTAACAGTGGGGTAGACTGATCCCAGTGTGTAACAGTGGGCTAGTCTGATCCCAGTGTGTAACAGTGGGGTAGACTGATCGCAGTGTGTAACAGTGGGGTAGACTGATCGCAGTGTGTAACAGTGGGGTAGACTGATCCCAGTGTGTAACAGTGGGGTAGACTGATCCCAGTGTGTAGCAGTGGGGTAGACTGATCCCAGTGTGTAACAGTGGGGTAGACTGATCCCAGTGAGTAACAGTGGGGTAGACTGATCGCAGTGTGTAACATTGGGGTAGACTGATCCCAGTGTGTAACAGTGGGGTAGACTGATCCCAGTGTGTAACAGTGGGGTAGACTGATCCCAGTGAGTAACAGTGGGGTAGACTGATCGCAGTGTGTAACAGTGGGGTAGACTGATCCCAGTGAGTAACAGTGGGATAGACTGATCCCAGTGTGTAACAGTGGGGTAGACTGGTCCCAGTGTGTAACAGTGGGATAGACTGATCCCAGTGAGTAACAGTGGGGTAGACTGATCACAGTGTGTAGCAGTGGTGTAGACTGATCACAGTGTGTAACAGTGGGGTAGACTGATCCCAGTGTGTAGCAGTGGGGTAGACTGATCCCAGTGTGTAACAGTGGGGTAGACTGATCGCAGTGTGTAGCAGTGGGGTAGACTGATCCCAGTGTGTAACAGTGGGGTAGACTGATCCCAGTGAGTAACAGTGGGGTAGACTGATCGCAGTGTGTAGCAGTGGAGTAGACTGATCCCAGTGTGTAGCAGTGGGGTAGACTGATCGCAGTGTGTAACAGTGGGGTAGACTGATCCCAGTGTGTAGCAGTGGGGTAGACTGATCCCAGTGTGTAACAGTGGGGTAGACTGATCCCAGTGTGTAGCAGTGGGGTAGACTGATCCCAGTGTGTAACAGTGGGGTAGACTGGTCCCAGTGTGTAACAGTGGGGTAGACTGATCACAGTGTGTAGCAGTGGGGTAGACTGATCCCAGTGAGTAACAGTGGGGTAGACTGGTCCCAGTGTGTAACAGTGGGGTAGACTGGTCCCAGTGTGTAACAGTGGGGTAGACTGATCACAGTGTGTAACAGTGGGGTAGACTGATCCCAGTGAGTAACATTGGGGTAGACTGGTCCCAGTGTGTAACAGTGGGGTAGACTGATCCCAGTGTGTAACAGTGGGGTAGACTGATCGCAGTGTGTAACAGTGGGGTAGACTGGTCCCAGTGTGTAACAGTGGGGTAGACTGATCCCAGTGTGTAACAGTGGGGTAGACTGATCCCAGTGAGTAACATTGGGGTAGACTGGTCCCAGTGTGTAACAGTGGGGTAGACTGATCCCAGTGTGTAACAGTGGGGTAGACTGATCCCAGTGAGTAACATTGGGGTAGACTGGTCCCAGTGTGTAACAGTGGGGTAGACTGGTCCCAGTGTGTAACAGTGGGGTAGACTGATCACAGTGTGTAACAGTGGGGTAGACTGATCCCAGTGAGTAACATTGGGGTAGACTGGTCCCAGTGTGTAACAGTGGGGTAGACTGATCCCAGTGTGTAACAGTGGGGTAGACTGATCCCAGTGTGTAACAGTGGGGTAGACTGATCCCAGTGTGTAACATTGGGGTAGACTGGTCCCAGTGTGTAACAGTGGGGTAGACTGATCCCAGTGTGTAACAGTGGGGTAGACTGATCCCAGTGAGTAACAGTGGGGTAGACTGATCCCAGTGTGTAACAGTGGGGTAGACTGATCCCAGTGAGTAACAGTGGGGTAGACTGATCCCAGTGAGTAACAGTGGGGTAGACTGATCCCAGTGTGTAACAGTGGGGTAGACTGATCCCAGTGAGTAACAGTGGGGTAGACTGATCGCAGTGTGTAACAGTGGGGTAGACTGATCCCAGTGTGTAACAGTGGGGTAGACTGATCCCAGTGTGTAGCAGTGGGGTAGACTGATCCCAGTGTGTAACAGTGGGGTAGACTGATCACAGTGTGTAGCAGTGGGGTAGACTGATCCCAGTGTGTAACAGTGGGGTAGACTGATCCCAGTGTGTAACATTGGGGTGGACTGATCCCAGTGTGTAACAGTGGGGTGGACTGATCCCAGTGAGTAACAGTGGGGTAGACTGATCCCAGTGTGTAACAGTGGGGTAGACTGATCCCAGTGTGTAACATTGGGGTGGACTGATCCCAGTGTGTAACAGTGGGGTGGACTGATCCCAGTGAGTAACAGTGGGGTAGACTGATCCCAGTGAGTAACAGTGGGGTAGACTGATCCCAGTGTGTAACATTGGGGTAGACTGATCGCAGTGTGTAACAGTGGGGTAGACTGATCCCAGTGTGTAACAGTGGGGTAGAAGCTGTCCTCTCTGCCCTACAGCTTGATGCCTGCGCTGGGGTGATCTGTACTTCATACTACCTGCCCCCCCTGCCTCCTGACTCCCACTGAACCAGAGGAAGCACTGGGGTCCGGATACCCCCGCCTGAGTACTCATATTGATGTGATTTCAGGAGATGATAAATGCCCCTAAAGGGTGTGTAACTGCTCGGCCCAAAACTGCAAGAAACTGCAGAAAGCTGTGGACACAGCTCAGCACTTCATGGATTCTGTCTACACCTCTCAGTGTCTATCAGCCCCTACGTGCCACTGACTTGAAACATCAAATGTGTTTCTCTAACCACAGGTGCTGGCTGACCTGTTGAATCTCAGGCCTTGCCCTTTCATTTCAGTCTCCCTGCCGTTGTTGTGCCTCCGCACCTCACAGTTCCACAGCCCCATTCACCCCCATCTCTGCACCTCACAGTTCCACAGCCCCATTCACCCCCACCTCTGCACCTCACAGTTCCACAGCCCCATTCACCCTTCTAGGCAGTTGTATTACCTGCGAAGTCCTGCCCTCCACTCGTCACACTCATTCCCTGTTCTCTTCCAGGCACACTCTATTGTCCACAACTCATCATTTCACTTCTGATGGCGGGACTCTTAACGTCTGCTTTCCTCTCTCCCCGTCTCCACAGGTGCGGCCTGACCAGCAGGTTGCTTCTCATACTTCCAGTTTTTATTGCAGTTTTGGAGTGTTGATGAAGTTCCCCAGCACAGCCTTGTGTCTTGGGTCAGGTTAGGGAAAAGAATTCAAAGGTCCAAACTCCGACCTGGCATAGCACTCCCAGTCTACAAGACAGGTACCCCTGCCCTCTGTGTCCACTGGGATCTGAACAACCAGCAGTGGGCAATGATGTCTCCAATGGAGAATGCAGCCAAGTGCCCTGCCCCAGTTGCACTGGTCAGCTGCAGTGGGCAGTGTTTGTGTTTGTGTATTGACCTTGCTTCCCACCAGCAAAATAACAACATGGCTTTAGATCATGTACATTTTTATCAGTTGAATCAGGTTAGTTATCTCTGACATGTCATGAAATGTGTTTTATGGCAGCAGTGCATTAAAACTACGATAAGTTGGAAAGGAGGAATGACAAGGCAGTGTGGATGGGCTCATGGACCAGGGAAAAACCTGGTGGCTGAGGAGAATGAGCTGTTTGAAATGTTGAGTGTGGCCCTTCAGGCTCCTGTACCTCCTCCCTGATGGTAGTAGCAAGAAGAGGGCATGTCCTGGGTGGTGTGGGTCCTTAATGATCGATGCTAACTTCTTCAGGATGTCCTCAGAGGTGAAGAGCTGGTTGTGTCTGCAGCTCATTGTGACCCTTTGTTTTGGAGGCTCCATACCAGATGTCATACAACCAGTCAGAATTCTCTCCACCAATTGTTAAGACTTTGGTGGCATACCAAATCCCCTTAAACTCCTAATTAAGTAGAGCCACTGGCTTGCCTTCTTTGTGATTGCATCATTTGTTGGGCCCGGGATAGAATCTGTCTGAGATGTTGACACCCAGGAACCCTTCAATGAGAGCCCTTAGCAAGGATGGTTCGGACTCAAATGCTCGAGTATCCAGGGCAGGCATTGTATAAAACTCTGTATAAAACTGGAACAAGAACTGGACGATATCTCTAGTTGGCTTATGATTGGGTACTAAGGCTCTGTTCAGGTTCTCTTTAAATGCTCAACTCTTGGCGCCAAAACATGATTGCAAATTAATGGGATGGTCCCGATCTCTTAAAGCCAGCTCTCCCTTCTCCAGAGAGTTAGAGCGCCTAAACCGCAAGAGCTGATGCGGTTGGGCTGCGTCTCGTAACAATAAGGGCTAGTATGTTTTCACCTGACTTCCCTTTTCTGAAGGCCACAATCAATTCTTTGGTTTTACTGTAATGTTGTTGGGGGGGAATGGGAGTGTCATGGGGGTGGGGGAACAGATCAAGAACTCGACAGAACTCATAACAATCAGAGGACTGAAGGAAAGCTGTTAAGATTGCCTGGCACAGATTTCTAGTTGCACCAATTGTTATGAATGTACCACAGCTCTGAGGGGCCGAAGGGTGCGGGACCAGCCCCCTCCTTCCGGAGAATCGCAAGATCGCTATTAATTCGGGTCTTGGACCCAGGAAATGAGAGACAATGCAACAGAGTTGACCATTGTTCTTAGAGGCACCTGTGTGAATTGCAACTCTATAGTACGGGCCAGCTATCGGGGACATGGACACCCTCGGGCAATGTGGTGTGGGGATGGCCTCACCCTACCTTGAGTGACATTTACAAATCTGCCAGCCATGATAAAAAGGAGACTGCTGGAGGCGGTACTCCAGCGACGCACCAGACGGAGACCATCGCTCATCCCTCTCGTAATAACAGGAAGCTGCTCGGAAGCCACGTGTGATTTGGATTCCCTAGCTAGGGAATCGAGTGGCTAATAACCCCGAAAAGGATTTCGGACTGACAACGAGGAACTCCCGTTCTCGACCTCATGCTTTGAGTCCAGAAGGCTGGCAAGTTTATTTTCTCTCTCCAACCCGTGAACACCCAGCGGTCCCTCAAGCGGCAAAAAGCCTCCATGAACTGGCAAGACTTTTATATTTCCATCGGACAAATTGTTTAACCCCTAGACAAACGATAGAGCTTATTTCTTATTGAGTAGTACTACCCCTGCGCTTTAGATTGAGTATTGACGATGTGTGTTATCTGAATGTTTGTATTAACCTTATGTTTGTTCCCCTTTATAAATAAAAACATTTGAAAATGGTACCATCAGACTTCAGCGGACCTCTCTATCTTTGCTGGTAAGTGATCCAGTTACGGGATACGTAACAACGTGGGGGCTCGTCCGGGATTTGAAACCAAAATTGGGAGGGCAGTGAATTAGGTTTGTAAGTCAAAAAAAATTTAAAAAAATAAGTTTGGATCTGGTACGTGGGTAGCCAGACGGGAAACCAGCAAAGATGGACGTGGATGAATTTATGAAAAACCCGACTGTGGAGGCGCTAGAGGCGGCCACCAAATCAGACTTGTTAAATTTGGCGAAGGGATTGGACCTCGCAGAAGTGAGGTCGTCCATGAAAAAGCGGGAGGTGCGAGGGGTCATAACTCGGTATTACATTGGGAAGAAAGTGTTCGAAGCTGAGGTCTTGGAAAATATCCCTGAAAAAGTACCAGCGAGTGGAATGGATCAGCTAGAGTTGGAGAAATTAAGGTTGGAACATGAATTTAAAATGAAGCAGCTGGAAGCGGCTGAGAGAGAGAAAGAAAGGGAGCAGGAGCTCCAACTAAAGGAGTTAGAGGTGGAAAAAGAGCGGGACCAAGCTGAAAAGCAAAGACAGCATGAAATTCAGCTAAAAGAGCTAGAAGTAGCCAATAACGAGAGGGAACGAGCCGAGAACGAGAGGGAACGAGCCGAGAACGGGAGGGAACGGGCCGAGAACGAGAGGGAACGAGCCGAGAACGAGAGGGAACGGGCCGAGAACGAGAGGGAACGGGCCGAGAACGAGAGGGAACGGGCCGAGAACGGGAGGGAACGAGCCGAAAAGCAAAGAGAGTATGAGGAGAGACGAGAACAGAGGGAACATGACTTGGAGATGGAGAAGTTAAAGAAAGAGCGAAGAGATCTAGGGTTAGATCGAGAGGAGAGGTTTAATGTTAGTCGGGAGTTGAGGGTAGTACCTCCATTCGAAGAGTCGGATGTTGATAGTTATTTCTTGCTTTTTGAAAAGGTGGCAGTAAATCAGAAGTGGCCCAAAGAGCAGTGGGTGGCGTTGTTACAAAGTGTTTTAAAAGGGAAGGCACAACGAGCATATGCGGCCTTGGCCGTCGAGGAAGGGGAAGCAGAGAATTATGCCAAAGTAAAGGAGGCCATTCTCCGGAGTTACGAGCTAGTACCTGAAGCTTATAGACAAAGGTTCAGAAATTTATGGAAAGGGTGGAATCAAACGTATACCGAGCTAGCCTACGAAAAGGGTGTGCTCTTGGACCGTTGGTGCACCGCGGAACAGGTGGACAGGGATTATGGGCGTATCAGGGAGTTATTTCTGATTGAGGAATTAAAAGGGTGTGTTCCGGAGGAGATCCGGATGTATTTGAATGAGAAGGCGAATAAGTCCATCTCAGAAATTGCTAGGTTCACAGATGAATATGCCCTAACCCACAGGATAAAGTTTTCCTCGCCAGAAGGTTACCCGAGAGACCGTCGGAACGGTAGGGAAAGCCCGCCGGCGAAGGGAGAAACTCCGCCGGGAGCTAGTAGGAAAAGTGAGGATAACAGGCAGGAAACCTGGAGATTTCCTGGTATGACCTGTTTTAATTGTGGAAAGGTGGGACATATTGCATCTAAATACCCCGCTCCGAGGGAGGAGCCAGAAAAAGGGAAAGCAGCTATCCCTATAGGCTGTATTGCGTCGATCAGAAAATCGACGAGAGGACCCCAGGTAGATGGAGTACAGGAGGGGTGTGAGACGTTTAGTTCCGAAGGAACCGTGTCTTTGAGGGAGGGGGATCCACCAATTCCCGTAAGGATTTGGAGAGACACTGGGGCGGAGCTATCATTAATTAGCGGTAACGTGTTGAAATTCGGACCTCAGACGGGAGAGGTAGCCCTGAGAGGCATAGGAAAACAGACCGAAGTGGTGCCTTTGCATAGGGTCCTTCTAGATTGCGAGTTGGTGTCGGGACCAGTGGAGTTGGGGGTCCTGCCGGAGTTGCCGGGGGAAGGCGTGGACGTCCTTCTGGGTAACGACCTAGCGGGTGGGAAGATGGGTGCAGCCGTGAAGCTGACAACCCAGCCTGCGAGGGTTGAGGCCACTCCCTCAGACCCTAAGATCTATCCCGCATGCGCGGTCACTCGCAGCATGTCGAAAAAGGCAGCCGAGACAGAGAGCAGTTTAAATTTAGCCAGTTTTGATTTGGCCGAGACGTTTCTACCGACTCTGTACCAGCGAGGGTCAGAGGAAGGTAAACCGGAGAGTAGGGAGGGAGGAGAGAGAAAAGGGGGGAGGTAGACCTGCCCTTAGGGAGAAGAGAGTTTGTACGGGAACAGGGAGATGACGAGGAGCTGACAGCCTTGAGGGAGTCGGTTCTTTCTGAGACCGAGATTGAGACAGAACCCGAGGGTTACTACCTGAAAGAGGGTGTGTTGATGAGGAAATGGAGGCCCCCCGTGATGTCGGTCGATGAGGACTGGGCGGTGGTACATCAGATAGTAGTTCCGAAAGTATATCGGGACGAAATTTTGAACTTAGCTCATAAGGGACCTTTGGGTGGGCATTTGGGAATAACGAAGACAGTGGATCGGGTTCAGAGAGAGTTCTATTGGCCAAACCTGAGAAAAGATATTACTGAGTATTGTAAAAGGTGTCATACATGCCAAGTGGTGGGTAAGCCGAACCAAGTTATCCCTAAGGCACCCCTCCGACCCATCCCCGCATGTGAGGAGCCTTTCTCCCGAATCATTGTGGATTTTGTGGGTCCCGTACCTAAAACTGCGAGTGGGCGGCAGTATATCATGACCCTGATGTGTGCCGCTACACGATTTTCAGAGGCTGTGCCTCTGGGTAATATTAGGACCTCTGTGGTGGTGAAGGTCCTCATTAAATTCTTTACCACAGTGGGGCTGCCTAAGGAGATACAGTCGGATCAGGGGAGTACATTCACGTCCAGAGCATTTCGGCAGATGATGACCCAGCTAGGGGTCAAACAAATTCTAGCCTCTGCATACCACTCGGAATCCCAAGGAGCGTTGGAAAGATTCCACGCTACACTAAAGACCATGCTTAAAACTTATTGTCAGGAAAACGTTCGAGACTGGGATGAGGCTTTGCCCCTTCTGTTATTTGCCGTAAGGGATACAGTCCAGTGCTCCCTGGGGTTCAGTCCGTTTGAGCTCGTTTTCGGTCACAGGCCCCGGGGACCTCTAACCCTACTGAAAGAAAAGTGGTCTAGCCCGACCGTCCAAGTCAGTGTGATCGACTATGTTCTGAAATTCCGGGAAAGGCTGCATAAAGTATGCGCCTTGGCAAGAGAAAACCTTAAAGACTCCCAGGAAAAAATGAGCCAGTGGTATAACCCAAGAATGAGAGAACGAGAGTTTCACGTGGGCGACCGGGTCTTGGTCTTATTTCCGGTAGTTACCCACCCCCTTCAGGCGAGGTTTCAAGGACCATATACAGTGCGTAAGAAAATAGACTCGCTGAATTACGTGATCGAAACCCCCGACCGGCGAAAGCCGACCCAGTTAGTGCACGTGAACATGATGAAAGGGTATCATGAACCCACCCCCGCGGTGGTCGGGGCGGCCAAGAAAACCGATGAGGTAGAGGGGGGTGGTAAGGAGGGACCAGAACGGTTTGACAAGATAGGTATAGTCCCCACCAGTTTGGAGAACTCTGTTGTATTGGCAACCCTTGCGAATAAAGTTAGCCACTTAAAGCCTGAACAGCGGGAGCAGGTAATGCAGCTCATTAACCGGCATGCAGACTTATGTCCAGATGTTCCCCAGAAGGTGTAGTGGGACGAACCATGATGTGATACTTACCTCAACCCATCCTATAAAACAGGCCCCTTATCGGATGAATTCCGAAAAGAGCCAGCTAGTAGAAAAGGAGATTGAACATATGCTAGCTGCTGGGATAATCCGTGAATCCTCTTCCGCGTGGGCTTCTCCTTGCGTGGTTGTCCCAAAACCGGACGGTACCATAAGATTCTGTACCGATTACCGGAAGGTCAACGCGGTTACCCAGACAGACGCTTACCCTATCCCCCGGGTGGATGGTTGCATTGATCAAGTGGGGAAGGCGAGGTACATCACAAAAATTGACTTGTTAAAGGGGTACTGGTGCGTTCCTTTAATGGACAGGGCTCGAGAGATTTCAGCCTTTGTCACCCCATCCGGGTTGTACGAGTACAACGTTATGCCGTTTGGGATGAAAAATGCCCCAGGGACATTTCAGTGGATGATGGACACTGTGATAAAGGGGTTAACCCACACCAAGGCTTATCTTGACGATGTGGTAGTTTGGAATGACACCTGGGGGGAACACCTGGAAGCTGTAGAAAGTTTGTTTACCCGAATGTCGGCAGCCCACCTTACAGTAAACCTCGCCAAGAGTGAGTTTGGTCATGCCACGATCACCTATCTGGGGTATGTGGTGGGAGAGGGGCAGTTGGCTCCTGTGCAGGCGAAGGTACAGGCCATTTCTGAGGTCCCTGTACCCTACAATAAAAGGGCCCTGAGGAGGTTTTTGGGCATGGTGGGATACTATCGGAAATTCTGTAAAAATTTCGAGGATATTGCTCTCCCCTTACAAAACTCCTACTGAAGGAGGAAAAATTTGAGTGGGGCCATTCTTGTCAGAATGCTTTTGAAAAGTTAAAAGCCATATTGTGCCATGACCCTGTGTTAAAAGCACCCGATTTGTTAGCCCCCTTCTCCTTGGCGACGGACGCCAGTGATGAGGCTGCAGGAGCGGTCCTCTTACAGCAAGCAGGGGATGGAGTGGAGCACCCGGTAGCATATTTCTCTCGGAAGTTCAATGTACACCAGAGGAATTACTCTACCGTGGAAAAGGAATTGTTGGCACTTGTGTTGACGATACAACATTTTGAAGTGTACATTTATCCAGCGCAAAAACCCCTAGTTGTCTATACCAATCACAACCCGTTGGTATTCCTGGCCAATATGAAAAATAAAAACAGGAGGTTATTAAGCTGGAGTCTGATGCTGCAGGAATTCGATATTAAGAAACAGCACATTAAGGGGAGTGATAATATGCTAGCGGATTGTTTATCTAGATGCTGAATTAAATGTATAACTGAGTAGCTCTGTAGTGAAATGAAAAGCTTGTGTATTGTGTTAGATTCTAAAATCCTGTAAGACTCTGTATCACTTCGTTTCCACCGCTGGTGAAAACGCTCTGAAGAAAGGGGGTGTTATGAATGTACCACAGCGCTGAGGGGCCAAAGGGTGCGGGACCAGCCCCCTCCTTCAAGAGAATCGCAAGATCGCTATTAATTCGGGTCTTGGACCCAGGAAATGAGAGACAATGCCACGGAGTTGACCATTGTTCTTAGAGACACCTGTGTGAATTGCAACTCTATAGTACTTGCCAGCTATCAGGGACATGGACACCCTCGGGCAATGTGGTGTGGGGATGGTATCACCCTACCTTGAGTGACATTTACAAATCTGCCAGCCATGATAAAAAGGAGACGGCTGGAGGCGGTACTCCAGCGACGCACCAGACGGAGACCATCGCTCATCGTTCCCGTAATAACGGGAAGCTGCTCGGAAGCCACGTGTGATTCGGATCCCCTAGCTAGGGAACCGAGTGGCTAATAACCCCGAAAAGGATTTCGGACTGACAACGAGGAACTCCCGTTCTCGATCTCATGCTTTGAGTCCAGAAGGCTGGCAAGTTTATTTTCTCTCTCCAACCCGTGAACACCCAGCGGTCCCTCAAGCGGCAAAAAGCCTCCATGAACTGGCGAGACTTTTATATTTCCATCGGACAAATCGTTTAACCCCTAGACAACGATAGAGCTTATTTCTTATTGAGTGGTACTACCCCTGCGCTTTAGATTGAGTATTGACGACGTGTGTTATCTGAATGTTTGTATTAACCTTACTTTTGTGCCCCTTTATAAATAAAAACGTTTGAAAATGGTACAATCAGACTTCAGCGGACCTCTCTATCTTTGCTGGTAAGTGATCCAGTTACGGGATACGTAACACAATAATGCTTGCAGGCAGAATAAACATGATACTAGTCGGGTAAACAGCATTCTAGTTCAAGTCCCATCATTGAAGGAGATAAGCAACTGGATACGGATAAGATTCCAGGAAGTTCTCAAAGCTTCTTTGAATCAATTCATCATCCCCAGTAACTTCTAGGAATGAATGATTCATGATTCTTTCCCTTTCTCCCTCCACTCTGTGGAGATTTCCGGTTGGGATTGTGCCCATGACTCAAGAATTGGACAGTTCATTATGAACCACACATGAAAATCTTGTCATGGAGACTGTTCGTACAGATCAGATCATTCCGCATTGCACTGAGTTAGAACAAGGTAAAACAATGACAATGTAGAATAAAGCATAACAGCTGCAGAGAAAGTACAGAGCAGGTGAACAGTACAGGTGAACAGTACAGGTGAACAGTACAGGTGAACAGTACAGGTGAACAGGTAAAGCAGGTGAACAGTACAGGTGAACAGTACAGGTGAACAGTACAGGTGAACAGGTAAAGCAGGTGAACAGTACAGGTGAACAGTACAGGTGAACAGTACAGGTGAACAGTACAGGTGAACAGGTAAAGCAGGTGAACAGTAAGGTGAACAGTACAGGTGAACAGTACAGGTGAACAGTACAGGTGAACAGTACAGGTGAACAGTAAGGTGAACAGTAAGGTGAACAGTACAGGTGAACAGTACAGGTGAACAGTACAGGTGAACAGTACAGGTGAACAGGTAAAGCAGGTGAACAGTAAGGTGAACAGTACAGGTGAACAGTACAGGTGAACAGTACAGGTGAACAGTACAGGTGAACAGTACAGGTGAACAGGTAAAGCAGGTGAACAGTAAGGTGAACAGTACAGGTGAACAGTACAGGTGAACAGTACAGGTGAACAGTACAGGTGAACAGTACAGGTGAACAGGTAAAGCAGGTGAACAGGTAAAGCAGGTGAACAGTAAGGTGCAAGATCAAAATAAGTAGCTTAGGAGATCAAGAGTCCATCTTACCCTGGGGAACCAGTTAATGGGGTAGAAGCTGTCTTTGAACCTGATGGTTTGCCCTTTCAGGTTTTAGTATCTTCTGTCTAATGGAAGAGGGGAGAAGAGAGAGTGCCCGGAGTGGGAGAGTCTGATTATGTTGGCTGCTTTACTGAGACATTGAGAAGTCTGGTTTCCATTATAGACAATAGGTGCAGAAGTAGACCATTCGGCCCTTCGAGCCTGCACCACCATTCTGAGATCATGGCTGATCAATTCCTATCAATACCCGGTTCCTGCCTTGTCCCCATATCCCTTGATTCCCCTATCCATAAGATACCTATCTAGCTCCTTCTTGAAAGCATCCAGAGAATTGGCCTCCACTACCTTCCGAGGCAGTGCATTCCAGACCCCCACAACTCTCTGGGAGAAGAAGTTTTTCCTTAACTCTGTCCTAAATGACCTACCCCTTATTCTCAAACCATGCCCTCTGGTACTGGACTCTCCCAGCATCTGGAACATATTTCCTGCCTCTATCTTGTCCAATCCCTTAATAATCTTATATGTTTCAATCAGATCCCCCTCAATCTCCTTAATTCCAGCGTGTACAAGCCCAGTCTCTCTAACCTCTCTGCGTAAGACAGTCCTGACATGCTGAGCTGTCGTTGCTGCTGTTACAGGCACAGTCGTGAAGCATTGATAAAAATTGCTGAAGGTTGATGAGGACATGCTGGATTTCCCTATCTTTCTTGACCAGGGTTGGACTAAGACAGTGGACTAGTGATGTTCACTCCAAAGAACTTGAAGCCCTCAACACTGTTGGAATCAGCCCCGTTGGAGCAGGTGCACCACCTCCTTCCCGAAGCCGATAACCAGCTCTTCTGACACTGAGGAAAAGGATGTTGTCACGACAGGATTTCTTGCCATCCTGTGCGAGGGCTGTCGGAGGACATTATCTCGCACACTAGCCACAGCCTCATAAGACCACAGGACACAGGAGCAGAATTAGGCCACTCAGCCCATCGAGTCTGCTCTGCCATTCCATCATGGCTGATCCTGGATCCCACCCAACCCCATACACCTGCCTTCTCACCATATCCTTTGATGCCCCGACCGATCAGGGAACTTTCAATTCCACTTTAAATATACCCATGGACTTGCCCTCCACCAAAGTCTGTGGCAGAGCATTCCACATATTCACTACTCTCTGGCTGAAAACATTCCTCCTTACCTCTGTTCTAAAAGGTCGCCCCTCAATTTTGAGGCTGTTGCCCTCCAGTTCTGGATACCCCCATTATAGGAAACATCCTCTCCACATCCGCCCTATCTAGTCCTTTCAACATTTGGTAGGTTTCAATGAGATCCCCCCACATTCTTCTAAATTCCAGTGAGTACAGGCCCAGAGCTCCCAAACACTCCCCATATGTTGACCTCTTCATTCCCAGAATCATCCTCGTGAACCTCCTCTGGACTCTCCAATGAGAGCACAGCCCTTCTGAGATCAGGGGCCCAAACCTGTTGAATGGAGTACTTATTGTTGAGGGGGACGGCCCACAGGGGCACCCTCCACTATCTGATGTTCCCCCTCCCTCTCCTGTCACACCTTCACTTTCCCTAACAAGCCGGAGGCCATCGAGTTTCAGCTCCAGTTCCCTCGTACAGTCTCTGACGAGCTGCATCTCGATACACCTGGTGCAGATGGGACAGCCGGTAGCCTCCTGCAAATCCCGTATCTGACATGCGGAACAGGACACTGGCTCCTTAGACATACTCCTCTATTCTCTCATGAGAAATAGGTAATGAACTTACCTGCTTACCTCGCCTCCGCCTGTTCTCACTGAAGCCAAAGCCTTACCACTCTGACTCAGACCACTCCCACGATGACCGCTCCGCTAGACGGTACCCGTTTTGTGGAGACTCTTGCTCATCGCTTAACCCCCCCACCGACAAAGTGGCTGTGTGTTCCACCCCAGGGCGAGCAGAGGTGGACACGACACGTAGAACTGCCTCGAGGCAGAGCTGCTCAGTTTGATTGCAGCCAAACTTTTTGATAATATCTCAACCATCAGAGTGATTTGTTTATCTCGTGTTTAGATGAGCTGTGCTTAAGCATGGTGCCAGATTGAAATGTCGCAGTTGGAAGCGAGAGACGGGCCGGTTTAGCTCCCTGTTCCCTGGGGTTTGCTGGACTGAGGCTTTCTGAGTTGGCTGCTGTAGACTTCTGCAGTGACGCCTGCCGTTGTGAGCTTCAGTTCTGAATGCCGTTTGCTTGCTTTACTCTCTGCACACTGGGTGTGTGACGGTCTTTTGTTTTTAATGGGTTCCTTTGGGTTTCTTTGTTCCACGGCAGCCTGTAAGGAGATGAATCTGAAGGTTGTATAACGTGTACGTACTTTGATAAGAAATGTTTTGAACTTTGAACTTTGTTTAGTCATGCTCGAAAACTGAATTGATGCAGTATAATCAGGGTCAGGAAGGATGGAGAACTGATAATGTAAATGCTGGAAATCTTCAGACCTGCTGGTCCTGACCTGGTGAAGCTTCTGGCGCTGTTCAGATTTTACTCTTCAGCAGCTGTCTTCTTTCCAGTTTCATTTACTGAAGAGATGATTAAGCTGAACGGAGCCGAACAGCGACAGCCAACGAATAATTGTCTCTAATAAATCCGTTCGAAATGGTTTGCAGTAGTCTTTCAAGCCAGAACGGTGCACTTTCTGTGTTGTCTTCATACCGGCGTGCAGCCGAACCCTCATTGGCAGTCAGATGCTGGTGGGAGAGAAGGAAGATGTGGACCTGAGAGGTAAATATCCAGGGAGAAGCCGCTGTTTGTTACCACACTGTGTATGCAAGCTGTTTGTATACTGCAAACAGCCACACTTGTACATTGGATTGCATTTATTGTGTTGATAATGCTGCACTGGATCCGGAACAACAATCATTCTGTTCTCCTTTACACTCGTGTCCTGACAACAAACAATCTTCAATCTTGGATAGATAACCTCAAGTTCAATACATCAGTTCAGGTGCAATGTTGGCAGCTGCTCCCTGTACCTGTAGTAGCCGTGCTATGTTCAGAAAGGTCCCACACACTCCAACATGGTGGATCTGAACGATTTATTGGCCAGTCCCCCGGGATATCCATTCAATTGTTGCACCTCCGGTTGAGAGGACAGACGAGGACTTCAAATGTCGGGGTTGACAGCGGTGCCCGCTGCTCCGTCTGCCTAGCCTCTATTCGCTGAGGAAGCAAGCAGAGGCCGGTTTCTGACGGGCAGAACCGTCTCCCACATTCCGGCTGTGATGCCACTTCCTAGCCATTGGCTCAGGGTAGGTTCTAGCTTTAAGGCTTGTCTCCAGCTAACAACTTATTTCCTGGCGAGTAGCTGGGGCTCGATGGAAGATATATATTTAATATTTAAGTAATGTTTTGGTTCTTGTGTGCATATACAATGCCTAGAAAGTATTCACCCACTTGGAAGTTTTCATGTTTTATTGTTTTACAACATTGAATCACAGTGGATTTAATTTGGCTTCTTTGACACTAATCAACAGAGAAAGACGCTTTCATGTCAAAGTGAAAACTACTTTTTTACAAATCGGTCTAAAATTATTACAATTATTAACACAAAATAACTGATTGCACAAGTCTTCACCCCCTTCAGGTCAGTATTTAGTAGATGCACCTTTGGCAGCAATTACTGCTTTGAGTCTGTGTGGATAGATCTCTATCAGCTTTGCACATCTGGACACTGCAATTTCCCCTCATTCTTCTTTACAAAACCGCTCAAGCTGCTTGCGGATTGTGAGAGAACAGACCTTTTCGAGTCCAGCCACAAATTCTCAATTGGATTGAGGACTGGCATCTGCCTTGGCCACATCAGGATGATAGCTTTGATGTTTTTAAGCCGTTCCTGTATAGCTTTTTGTTTTCATTTGAAATAGTTTAATGTTTTGACTTTACGAAACATAACATTGGCAATGAGGTCTTTTTAAAACAAACCCTTGATGGCTTTGGACATGTTAAAGATGTTTGAAATGAAAAAGTTGGAGCGAGAAATGTCAATTAAAATACACGGCCCACCACGTGGAGACTGTTGCCAAAGACAGAAACTGGAAGGACTCAATTTTAAAAAACCAGAAGTGGACAGTTGCGTTGAGAAGTTTGACGAGTCTGATTGCCCAATAGGTAATGGGCTCATGTACGCTGAGCTGTTGGAAGAGTATCTTGAAAGAAATTAAATTGCTAGTAGGAAGCAAATAGCACTTTTGATGAGCTCATTGGGTTTAAAAGGCATACAGTTTACTTCGAAGTTTAACTACTCAATCAAACAATCAGAAATGAGCTTTGCTGCTATTGTAAAAGTAATGCAGAAACATTTAGAACTGAAGTACTGTGAAACACTTCAGGTTTTCATAAGCTGAATCAAAAAGGAGAGTCTGTTTCAGCATATGTGACTGAATTGAAGAGACTGGCTGAGCATTGTCAGATCGGTAATGGGCTTAAGGATTGATAAATTACAGAACTAGAGCCTCTGTACTTCCCTCTGTAAGGGATCCTTGACTTCCTAACCAGATTGCTGAAAATATCTCCTCCTCGCTGACGATCAACACTGGTGCACCTCAGGAGTGTGTGCTTAGCCCACTGCTCTACTCTCTATATACCCCTGACTGTGTGGCTAGGCATGGCTCAAATACCATCTAAAAATTTGCTGACAATGCAACCATTGTTGGTAGAATCTCAGGTGGTGACGAGAGGGCGTACAGGATTGAGATATGCCAACTTGGCATTGTGCGCCGGTCAAATATACCCCTGGGTTTCACCCTCCATATGGTCCAATGGTGGTTGTCGCTCAGGTGGCAATTACTGACGCCTTAACCCTCCACTACCGCCTGACCATACCACGTGCTGCAGCTCTGCAGTCTCTACAAAGCAGATCCAGCTTACGAGGGGGCGGCTCTGGCGTGCCAAGCCCATGGCACACCAGGTCAGGGTGGCATTCACCGGTCAGGCACAGGGCACGAGCTGGTATCTCACAGAAATGAGCAAACAAGGCCGGATGGCGTAGTCAGAGGTGAGCCTTGTTTCTGTCAATTTCTGATTCTAGTCCTTTCCCCCCTCAGATGCCAGTTTATTTATCATGTGTACATGGACAAATCCAGTGAAGTGTGTCACTAAGGATATTGTGGGAGTGGCCAAAGTCTCACAGGGCATTCTTGTGCCAATATAGCCAGTCCGCAATGTTCAGAACAGAGAACACAACATAGCCAGTCCGTGATTTAGATTATGGATTAAACGGTTTTGTGGCTAAGTTTGTGGATGACACCAAGACAGGTGGAGGAGCAGGAATTGTTGAAGAAACGGAAAGATTACAGAGAGACTTGGTCAGTTTAGGAGAGTGGGCAAAGAAATGGCAGATGAGATACAGCGTTGAGAAATGTACGGTTGTACATTTTGGAAGAAGAAACAATCGGGCAGATTATTATTTAGATGGGGAGAAAATTCAAAAATCGGAGGTGCAAAGGGACTTGGGGGTCCTTGTGCAGGATACCCTAAAGGTTAACCTCCAGGTTGGATCGGCAGTAAGGAAAGCGAAAGCTACGTTGGCGTTCATTTCAAGAGGAATAGTGTGTAAGAGTAAGGAGGTGTTGATGAGGCTCTATCGGGCACTGGTGAGACCCCATTTGGAATACTGTGTGCAGTTTTGGGCCCCCTATCTTAGAAAGGATGTGCTGATGTTGGAGAGAGTTCAGAGAAGATTCATGAGGATGATTCCTCGAATGCAGGGACTAACATATAAGGAGCATTTGTCGGCTCTTGGATTGTATTCATTAGAGTATAGAAGAATGAGAGGGGATCTCATAGAAACATTTTGAATGTTGAAAGGGTTGGACAGAGTAGATGTGGAAAGACTGTTTCCCTTAGTGAGTGAGTCCAAGACAAGAGGTCACAAGTCTTAGAATTAGAGGGTACCAGTTAAAAACAGAGATGAGGAGAAATTTTTTTAGCCAGAGGGTCGTGGATTTATGGAATTCATTGCCACATACAGCTGTGGAGGCCCGATCATTGAGGGTGTTTAAGGAGGAGATTGATAGGTATTTAATTAGTCAGGGTATCGAGGAATATGGGAAAAAAGCCAGAAATTGGAACGAGACGGGAGAATAGTTTAGCTCACGGTGGAGTGGCAGAGCAGACTCGATGGGCTGAATAGCCTGCTTCTGCTCCTTTGTCTTGTGATCTTGTAATGTTCAGAACAACATTGAACACAACATAAGTTAGATATGGCCCTTGTGGCTAAAGGGATCAGGGGGTATGGAGAGAAAGCAGGTACAGGGTTCTGAGTTGGATGATCAGCCATGATCATACTGAATGGCAGTGCAGGCTCGAAGGGCCGAATGGCCTACTCCTGCACCTATTTTCTATGTTTCTATGTCACTTCACAGTGTTCAGAACAACACAGAACATGACATAGACAGCCCACATTATTCAGGACAACATGGAACGCAACATAGCCAGACCGTAATATTCAGGACAACATACAACTGTCATAAGGTGGGCACTGGGAGCAGACCCAAATGCCAGACACAGACACTGAAGTACTGGGGACTGGACTGGACTAGAGTTAGGGACGGGAACGGACTGGACTAGAGTTAGGGACGGGACCAGACCGGACTAGAGTTAGGGACTGGACCTGACTGGACTAGAGTTAGGGACCGGACCGGACTGGACTAGAGTTAGGGACCGGACCGGACTGGACTAGAGTTAGGGACCGGACCGGACTGGACTAGAGTTAGGGACCGGACCGGACTGGACTAGAGTTAGGGACCGGACCGGACTGGACTAGAGTTAGGGACTGGACCGGACTGGAATAGAGTTAGGGACCGGACCGGACTGGACTAGAGTTAGGGACCGGACCGGACTGGACTAGAGTTAGGGACTGGACCGGACTGGAATAGAGTTAGGGACCGGACCGGACTGGACTAGAGTTAGGGACCGGACCTGACTGGACTAGAGTTAGGGACTGGACCTGACTGGACTAGAGTTAGGGACGGGACTTGACTGGACTAGAGTTAGGGACCGGAACGGTCTGGACTAGAGTTAGGGACCGGACTGGACTAGAGTTAGGGACCGGACTGGACTAGAGTTAGGGACCGGAACGGTCTGGACTAGAGTTAGGGACCGGACCGGACCGGACTAGAGTTAGGGACGGGACCTGACTGGACTAGAGTTAGGGACCGGAACGGACTGGACTAGAGTTAGGGACCGGACTGGACTAGAGTTAGGGACCGGACCGGACCGGACTAGAGTTAGGGACCGGACTGGACTGGAATAGAGTTATGGACCGGAACGGACTGAACTAGATTTAGGGACCGGAACGGACTGGACTAGAGTTAGGGACCGGACTGGACTAGAGTTAGGGACCGGACCGGACTGGACTAGAGTTAGGGACGGGACCGGACTGGACTAGAGTTAGGGACCGGACCGGACTGGACTAGAGTTAGGGACCGGACCGGACTGGACTAGAGTTAGGGACCGGACCGGACTGGACTAGAGTTAGGGACGGGACCGGACTGGACTAGAGTTAGGGACTGGACCGGACTGGACTAGAGTTAGGGACCGGACCGGACTGGACTAGAGTTAGGGACCGGACCGGACTGGACTAGAGTTAGGGACGGGACCGGACTGGACTAGAGTTAGGGACCGGACCGGACTGGACTAGAGTTAGGGACCGGACCTGACTGGACTAGAGTTAGGGACGGGACCGGACTGGACTAGAGTTAGGGATGGGACCTGACTGGACTAGAGTTAGGGACGGGACTGGAATAGAGTTAGGGACCGGACCTGACTGGACTAGAGTTAGGGACTGGACCGGACTGGACTAGAGTTAGGGACGGGACCGGACTGGACTAGAGTTAGGGACCGGACCGGACTGGACTAGAGTTAGGGACCGGACCTGACTGGACTAGAGTTAGGGACGGGACCGGACTGGACTAGAGTTAGGGATGGGACCTGACTGGACTAGAGTTAGGGACGGGACTGGAATAGAGTTAGGGACCGGACCTGACTGGACTAGAGTTAGGGACTGGACCGGACTGGACTAGAGTTAGGGACGGGACCGGACTGGACTAGAGTTAGGGACCGGACCTGACTGGACTAGAGTTAGGGACGGGACCGGACTGGACTAGAGTTAGGGACCGGACCGGACTGGACTAGAGTTAGGGACGGGACCGGACTGGACTAGAGTTAGGGACCGGACCGGACTGGACTAGAGTTAGGGACCGGACCTGACTGGACTAGAGTTAGGGACGGGACCGGACTGGACTAGAGTTAGGGATGGGACCTGACTGGACTAGAGTTAGGGACGGGACTGGAATAGAGTTAGGGACCGGACCTGACTGGACTAGAGTTAGGGACTGGACCGGACTGGAATAGAGTTAGGGACGGGACCGGACTGGACTAGAGTTAGGGATGGGACCTGACTGGAATAGAGTTAGGGACGGGACCTGACTGGACTAGAGTTAGGGACTGGACCGGACTGGAATAGAGTTAGGGACGGGACCGGACTGGACTAGAGTTAGGGACGGGACCGGACTGGACTAGAGTTAGGGATGGGACCGGACTGGACTAGAGTTAGGGACTGGACCGGACTGGACTAGAGTTAGGGATGGGACCGGACTGGACTAGAGTTAGGGACCGGAACGGACTGGAATAGAGTTAGGGACGGGACCGGACTGGAATAGAGTTAGGGACGGGACGGGACACAGACTAGGAGCTGGAACAGGAACACAGACTTGGCTAGGAAAGCGGGACCAGGACAGGGAACTGGGAACTAGAAGCCTGGGCTTGGACTCCGAGCCAGAGACTGGACAAGGGTCCCAGAACCTGGGTCTTGACTCGGGCTCGGACCCCAGAACTGGGCGAGAACATGATGTGGCTACAGGACTGGATGAGGCTTGGGTTCTTTGAGGCACTCCTGGGCAGGATGAGGCTTGGGTTCTTTGAGGCACTCCTGGGCAGGATGAGGCTTGGGTTCTTTGAGGCACTCCTGGGCAGGATGAGGCTTGGGTTCTTTGAGGCACTCCTGGGCAGGATGAGGCTTGGGTTCTTTGAGGCACTCCTGGGCAGGATGAGGCTTGGGTTCTTTGAGGCACTCCTGGGCAGGATGAGGCTTGGGTTCTTTGAGGCACTCGTGGGCAGGATGAGGCTTGGGTTCTTTGAGGCACTCCTGGGCAGGATGAGGCTTGGGTTCTTTGAGGCACTCCTGGGCAGGATGAGGCTTGGGTTCTTTGAGGCACTCCTGGGCAGGATGAGGCTTGGGTTCTTTGAGGCACTCGTGGGCAGGATGAGGCTTGGGTTCTTTGAGGCACTCCTGGGCAGGATGAGGCTTGGGTTCTTTGAGGCACTCGTGGGCAGGATGAGGCTTGGGTTCTTTGAGGCACTCCTGGGCAGGATGAGGCTTGGGTTCTTTGAGGCACTCGTGGGCAGGATGAGGCTTGGGTTCTTTGAGGCACTCGTGGGCAGGATGAGGCTTGGGTTCTTTGAGGCACTCCTGGGCAGGATGAGGCTTGGGTTCGTTGAGGCACTCGTGGGCAGGATGAGGCTTGGGTTCTTTGAGGCACTCCTTCCTAGAGCACAGGGCAGAGACCCTTCCTCGGATGCTGGGCCGGGATGACCCAGGGAGGAAACTATCAGGGATTCAGATGGGGAGGGGAAGAGAACAGTCCTGCCTCAGGGTTATGGCAAAGACGGCCTGGCTTACCCAACGGAGGTGAGGACAGGAAGGGACAGATCCCACCATAGGGTAACGGAAAGTACAGCCTGACTTACCCAGTGGAGACAAGGATGGGAAGGAAGCTCAATCGGGGTGGCTCCGAGTCTTGGGGAATCCAGCAACCTTTGCTGGCCCGGAAACGGCCGAATCATATCCAGCTCGGAGTGGCAGAGGGTTGAATCCATATCCAGCTCGGAGTGGCAGATGGTGGAATCCAGATCCAGCTCGGAGTGGCAGAGGGTTGAATCCATATCCAGCTCGGAGTGGCAGACGGTTGAATCCATATCCAGCTCGGAGTGGCAGACGGTTGAATCCATATCCAGCTCGGAGTGGCAGAGGGTTGAATCCATATTCAGCTCGGAGTGGCAGAGGGTTGAATCCATATCCAGCTCGGAGTGGCAGAGGGTTGAATCCAGATCCAGCTCGGAGTGGCAGAGGGTTGAATCCATATCCAGCTTGGAGTGGCAGACGGTTGAATCCATATCCAGCTCGGAGTGACAGAGGGTTGAATCCAGATCCAGCTCGGAGTGGCAGAGGGTTGAATCCAGATCCAGCTCGGAGTGGCAGAGGGTTGAATCCAGATCCAGCTCGGAGTGACAGAGGGTTGAATCCATATCCAGCTCAGAGTGGCAGAGGGTTGAATCCATATCCAGCTCGGAGTGGCAGAGGGTTGAATCCAGATCCATCTCAGAGTGACAGAGGGTTGAATCCATATCCAGCTCGGAGTGGCAGAGGGTGGAATCCAGATCCAGCTCGGAGTGACAGAGGGTTGAATCCATATCCAGCTCAGAGTGACAGAGGGTTGAATCCATATCCAGCTCGGAGTGACAGAGGGTTGAATCCATATCCAGCTCGGAGTGGCAGACGGTTGAATCCAGATCCAGCTCGGAGTGGCAGAGGGTTGAATCCATATCCAGCTCGGAGTGGCAGAGGGTTGAATCCATATCCAGCTTGGAGTGGCAGATGGTGGAATCCAGCTCCAGCTGGGAGTGGCAGAGGGTTGAATCCATATCCAGCTTGGAGTGGCAGATGGTGGAATCCAGCTCCAGCTCGGAGTGACAGAGGGTTGAATCCATATCCAGCTCGGAGTGGCAGACGGTTGAATCCAGATCCAGCTCGGAGTGGCAGAGGGTTGAATCCATATTCAGCTCGGAGTGGCAGAGGGTTGAATCCATATCCAGCTAGGAGTGGCAGATGGTGGAATCCAGCTCCAGCTGGGAGTGGCAGAGGGTTGAATCCATATTCAGCTCGGAGTGGCAGAGGGTTGAATCCATATCCAGCTCGGAGTGGCAGAGGGTTGAATCCATATCCAGCTCGGAGTGGCAGAGGGTTGAATCCATATCCAGCTTGGAGTGGCAGAGGGTTGAATCCAGATCCAGCTCGGAGTGGCAGACGGTTGAATCCATATCCAGCTCGGAGTGACAGAGGGTTGAATCCAGATCCAGCTCGGAGTGGCAGAGGGTTGAATCCAGATCCAGCTCGGAGTGACAGAGGGTTGAATCCATATCCAGCTCAGAGTGGCAGAGGGTTGAATCCATATCCAGCTCGGAGTGGCAGAGGGTTGAATCCAGATCCAGCTCGGAGTGACAGAGGGTTGAATCCATATCCAGCTCGGAGTGGCAGACGGTTGAATCCAGATCCAGCTCGGAGTGGCAGAGGGTTGAATCCATATCCAGCTCGGAGTGGCAGAGGGTTGAATCCATATCCAGCTTGGAGTGGCAGAGGGTTGAATCCATATCCAGCTCGGAGTGGCAGAGGGTTGAATCCAGATCCAGCTCGGAGTGGCAGAGGGTTGAATCCAGATCCAGCTCGGAGTGGCAGAGGGTTGAATCCATATCCAGCTCAGAGTGGCAGAGGGTTGAATCCATATCCAGCTCGGAGTGGCAGAGGGTGGAATCCATATCCAGCTCGGAGTGGCAGAGGGTTGAATCCAGATCCAGCTCGGAGTGGCAGAGGGTGGAATCCATATCCAGCTCAGAGTGGCAGAGGGTTGAATCCAGATCCAGCTCGGAGTGGCAGAGGGTTGAATCCATATCCAGCTCGGAGTGGCAGAGGGTTGAATCCAGATCCAGCTCGGAGTGGCAGAGGGTGGAATCCATATCCAGCTCGGAGTGGCAGAGGGTTGAATCCATATCCAGCTCAGAGTGGCAGAGGGTTGAATCCATATCCAGCTCAGAGTGGCAGAGGGTGGAATCCATATCCAGCTCAGAGTGGCAGAGGGTTGAATCCAGATCCAGCTCGGAGTGGCAGACGGTTGAATCCATATCCAGCTCGGAGTGGCAGAGGGTTGAATCCATATCCAGCTCGGAGTGGCAGAGGGTTGAATCCATATCCAGCTCGGAGTGACAGAGGGTTGAATCCATATCCAGCTCGGAGTGACAGAGGGTTGAATCCATATCCAGCTCGGAGTGGCAGAGGGTGGAATCCATATCCAGCTCGGAGTGGCAGAGGGTGGAATCCATATCCAGCTCGGAGTGGTAGAGGGTTGAATCCAGATCCAGCTCAGAGTGGCAGAGGGTTGAATCCATATCCAGCTCGGAGTGGCAGAGGGTTGAATCCATATCCAGCTCGGAGTGGCAGAGGGTGGAATCCATATCCAGCTCGGAGTGGCAGAGGGTGGAATCCATATCCAGCTCGGAGTGACAGAGGGTTGAATCCATATCCAGCTCAGAGTGGCAGAGGGTTAAATCCATATCCAGCTCAGAGTGGCAGATGGCTGAATCCAGATCTCGATGACCGTTCCGACCAGAGACAACAAGGCTCTATGGAGTGCTGGCCCTCCAACCAGGCGTAGAGATCACAAATGGCTGCTCTAGACTTCCACCAGTGGGTTGCTCCAAGGGGATACCAACAAGATGAACCAGCACCCACACTCAACCCCAAGGCCACATATTCCCAGTTTCCAAGACGAGAATCAGGTGCCTATGATTAAGCCCAGCTGAAGCAAGGGACAGCTGGAAGACCGGACCGTGAACCAGAATGTGGATTTCATGGACCGGACCATGACAAGAACACAACATAGCCAGTCTGTAATGTTCAGGACAACATAGAACAAAACGTAGACAGCCCACAGTGTTCAGAACAACATGGAACACAACATAGAGAGCCCACAGTGTTCAGAACAACATGGAACACAACATAGAGAGCCCACAGTGTTCAGAACAACATGGAACACAACATAGAGAGCCCACAGTATTCAGAACAACATGGAACACAACATAGAGAGCCCACAGTGTTCAGAACAACATGGAACACAACATAGAGAGCCCACAGTGTTCAGAACAACATGGAACACAACATAGAGAGCCCACAGTGTTCAGTACAACATGGAACACGACATAGAGAGCCCACAGTGTTCAGAACAACATGGAACACGACATAGAGAGCCCACAGTGTTCAGAACAACATGGAACACGACATAGAGAGCCCACAGTGTTCAGAACAACATGGAACACGACATAGAGAGCCCACAGTGTTCAGAACAACATGGAACACGACATAGAGAGCCCACAGTGTTCAGAACAACATGGAACACAACATAGAGAGCCCACAGTGTTCAGAACAACATGGAACACAACATAGAGAGCCCACAGTGTTCAGAACAACATGGAACACAACATAGAGAGCCCACAGTGTTCAGAACAACATGGAACACAACATAGAGAGCCCACAGTGTTCAGAACAACATGGAACACAACATAGAGAGCCCACAGTGTTCAGAACAACATGGAACACAACATAGAGAGCCCACAGTGTTCAGGACAACATGGAACACAACATAGAGAGCCCACAGTGTTCAGAACAACATGGAACACGACATAGAGAGCCCACAGTGTTCAGAACAACATGGAACACAACATAGAGAGCCCACAGTGTTCAGAACAACATGGAACACAACATAGAGAGCCCACAGTGTTCAGAACAACATGGAACACGACATAGAGAGCCCACAGTGTTCAGAACAACATGGAACACGACATAGAGAGCCCACAGTGTTCAGAACAACATGGAACACGACATAGAGAGCCCACAGTGTTCAGAACAACATGGAACACAACATAGACAGCCCACAGTGTTCAGGACAACATGGAACACAACATAGAGAGCCCACAGTGTTCAGAACAACATGGAACACAACATAGACAGCCCACAGTGTTCAGAACAACATGGAACACAACATAGACAGCCCAAATCGTTCAGAACAACATGGAACACAACATAGACAGCCCACAGTGTTCAGAACAACATGGAACACGACATAGAGAGCCCACAGTGTTCAGAACAACATGGAACACGACATAGAGAGCCCACAGTGTTCAGAACAACATGGAACACGACATAGAGAGCCCACAGTGTTCAGAACAACATGGAACACAACATAGAGAGCCCACAGTGTTCAGAACAACATGGAACACAACATAGACAGCCCACAGTGTTCAGGACAACATGGAACACAACATAGAGAGCCCACAGTGTTCAGGACAACATGGAACACGACATAGAGAGCCCACAGTGTTCAGAACAACATGGAACACAACATAGAGAGCCCACAGTGTTCAGAACAACATGGAACACGACATAGACAGCCCACAGTGTTCAGAACAACATGGAACACAACATAGAGAGCCCACAGTGTTCAGAACAACATGGAACACAACATAGAGAGCCCACAGTGTTCAGAACAACATGGAACACGACATAGAGAGCCCACAGTGTTCAGAACAACATGGAACACGACATAGAGAGCCCACAGTGTTCAGAACAACATGGAACACGACATAGAGAGCCCACAGTGTTCAGAACAACATGGAACACGACATAGAGAGCCCACAGTGTTCAGAACAACATGGAACACGACATAGAGAGCCCACTGTGTTCAGAACAACATGGAACACGACATAGAGAGCCCACAGTGTTCAGAACAACATGGAACACGACATAGAGAGCCCACAGTGTTCAGAACAACATGGAACACGACATAGAGAGCCCACAGTGTTCAGAACAACATGGAACACGACATAGAGAGCCCACAGTGTTCAGAACAACATGGAACACGACATAGAGAGCCCACTGTGTTCAGAACAACATGGAACACGGCATAGAGAGCCCACAGTGTTCAGGACAACATGGAACACAACATAGAGAGCCCACAGTGTTCAGAACAACATGGAACACGACATAGAGAGCCCACAGTGTTCAGAACAACATGGAACACAACATAGAGAGCCCACAGTGTTCAGAACAACATGGAACACGACATAGACAGCCCACAGTGTTCAGAACAACATGGAACACGACATAGAGAGCCCACAGTGTTCAGAACAACATGGAACACAACATAGACAGCCCACTGTGTTCAGAACAACATGGAACACGACATAGAGAGCCCACTGTGTTCAGAACAACATGGAACACGACATAGAGAGCCCACAGTGTTCAGAACAACATGGAACACGACATAGAGAGCCCACAGTGTTCAGAACAACATGGAACACAACATAGACAGCCCACTGTGTTCAGAACAACATGGAACACGACATAGAGAGCCCACTGTGTTCAGAACAACATGGAACACGACATAGAGAGCCCACAGTGTTCAGAACAACATGGAACACGACATAGAGAGCCCACAGTGTTCAGAACAACATGGAACACGACATAGAGAGCCCACAGTGTTCAGAACAACATGGAACACGACATAGACAGCCCACAGTGTTCAGAACAACATGGAACATGACATAGACAGCCCACAGTGTTCAGAACAACATGGAACACGACATAGAGAGCCCACAGTGTTCAGGACAACATGGAACACGACATAGAGAGCCCACAGTGTTCAGAACAACATGGAACACAACATAGACAGCCCAAATCGTTCAGAACAACATGGAACACAACATAGAGAGCCCACCGTGTTCAGAACAACATGGAACATGACATAGAGAGCCCACAGTGTTCAGAACAACATGGAACACAACATAGAGAGCCCAGAATTGTCAGGACATCTTAGAACACAACATAGCCAGTCTGTAATGTTCAGAACATAGAACACGACATAGCCAGTCCACAATGCTCAGGACGACATTGAACATAATGTAGCCAGTCTGTACATTAACGATTAATGCCAACATCTTCAGCCATGATGAAATGGTGGAGTTGACATGATGGGCCAAGAGGTTTAATTCTGTTCCTGTATTTTATGGTCTTACAACAGTGATGGGAAGGAAGTTTTGAAAATGAACTGGAGTCAACTGTTGAAGCACACTTCAGAAGGGGAGAAGCACATTTTAGTTCAAGATGACAGAAAACAAATGCAACTAACAAGCAACGTGTATGACCTTGGTACTTCTACTTCTACATTTAAAAAGCAGAAATGCTGACATCGGAAGTATAGCTGCATTCAATTGCTCAACAGCTAACTGAGTGATTTCTACTGAACATGTTGAGCAAATTAAATAGCTAAAAAAAAGAGTGCTAGTATTTTTGAGTGCCATAGGTGGAAAATAATAAAGTTTACTTAGAAATTTAACTGCTCCATCCACTAAAATGTGATTGTAATGCAGGAACATTTAGAACCAAACACCACTGTTAATTGCAGAACACTTTAGGTATAGTAAGCAGAATGAAAAGGAAGGAGATTTCATTTCAACATACGTCGCTGAAGTTAAAAGATTGTCTGTGCATTTTCAGTTCAGTGATAGGCTTAATGAGGCACTGAGAAATCATTAGTTAATGGAATATTACAAGAAAGCATTCAAAATTGGCTCCTAAATGAAGCATAATTCACATTTAAAAAGACAATCGAAGTCACTGTATCAATGGAAACAGCAGCCAGAGACCCATTTGAGTTGGAGTCAGGAATAAAAGCGAGTGTGAACAAAATTTCAGTGTCAATAGGAACCTACCTGACCAACCAACCTGTTACCGTTGTGGCAGGGGGCTCACACACTCCAGACCAATGCAGGTTTAAAGGTGAAACTTGCAGAAAATGCATCACAGTAGGACACACACAGAGAGCATGTCTGAGAGACAAAAATAAATGGGTTAGTTCCAGATGCTTATACCATCCATGATAAATTAGCCAGTACGCTAGATCACATGGAGACTGAAGGTTGAGTGGATCCCAGGGGAAATGCCAGTAGCAAGAAGAATGGGTCTATCAGGATCAGTGCTGATTACATGATCACCATTAACCCAGTACTGAAAGTCGATCAATACTCTGCCCAGGATAGGGAACAGCCTTGCAAACCTTTCTGGAGAGAAACACTTCAGCAGAGTGTTCTTATCCAAGGCTGAGATAAGGGGAGACAAGGCCAAGGCTTGATCACTGCGATAGGCTTGTTTGGGGGGAGCGCCTGCCTCTGTGCTCAGACAGAAAGCTCGAGACCAGTGCTGCAGGTACTCAGTGTTACCTGGATGACATCGCTATTATGTGTGAGGGTGACAAGGAGCACCTTCCAAAATCTCAAGACAGTGTGAAAAGGATGAGAAGATTATGGGCTCAAGTGCGAATTCTTTAAACCCAGCATCACCTACTCTATTGACACAGAAGTATTACGCAAGCGTGCCGAGAAAATTCAAGCAGAGGTGGAGCCCCAAGGACAAAGGATGCCTGTGCTGTTGCTGTCCTTTTCCAGGATTTGTCAGTCACCATAGGCTCTTGCCAAACCTGGCTACCGTCTCCACCGGGAAGAAATGGCAATGGACAAAGCCGTGTGAGGCGGCTGTCCTAAAGGCAGAAGTAGTATTGGCATCAGATACTTACTCACACATTATGATGGTGCCCGGCTGGTAGTGAATGTCCTTAGCATTTGCACCCATTCATTTATTGCTGTGCAGAAGAATTACTCAGATTGACAGAGGGGCCTTGAGGCTTCTTTGAGGTGTAAAACATTTCAACGACCCACTGTATGGGAGAGAGTTTTCCCTCATTACTGATCAACCACTACTATCCATTTTTAATCCACTAACAGCAGCAACAGGAATGCAGAGATGCATTCAATCTTCTGCTTGTATCTCCAAGAAACAGAGCTCAAGAGGATAACTAATGAAAATGTTCACGAATTGCCCTGTTGACCTTTGGAAAATGAAATAGCTGAACAATTTACAAGAGGACTTGGTGCTCTCCCTCATGCCAATTGAATGTCTCCTTGTTTGTGAGAAAGGCCGAGATGAGGATCACAAGGACACAAGTCCTGGAGAATCTGAGACTAGAATCGAGGCTGAGACGGAAGCAGGGTTATTATCTAGATGCTGGACAAGAACCTGATGAGACTAGATGAGAATGCAATTGATGACACTTTCGACCTTGAATGGTCCCAGGAAGCGGGGGGCGAGTTTCCTAGGCTTGTTCTTGAGTGGGATGTCCTTGGATGAAAGCCACACCATCTGCCCAGTTCGGTACTCAGGCGCCGGAGTCCAGTGTCAGTCAGCCGTCTTCTTATTGTGTTTTGCCGATCTGAGTAGGGCCGTGCGTGTCTCCTCCCAAACCTTAAGGCACCGATCGATATGGTCCTGAACCGACGGTACCACAGTCTCCTCTTCTTGCGCGGGGAACAGTGAGGGTTGGTACCCAAGGGAGACCTCCCAATAACAGAACTCACCAGAGAGCTGTGGGCGTACTCAACCCACAGCCGGTGGTCGCTCCAGATAGACGGGTTGTTTGCCGTTACACAACGTAGCGTCGCCTCCAGGTCCTGGTTGACCCGTTCCGTCTGCCCGTTCGTCTGGGGGTGGAAGCAGGATGACAGGCTGACCGATGCACCTAAGGCTTGACAGAAGGCCTTCCACACCTGCAAGACAAATTGGGGATCTCGATCAGAGACGATGTCCACGGGGATTCCGTGGAGGCGGAAGACGTGGCGGATGAGAAGGTCTGCGGTTTCCTGAGCAGAAGAGAGTTTAGGGAGGGCCACAAAGTGCATCGTCTTGGAGAACCGGTCTACCACGGTGAGGACAGTGGTGTTTCCGCGGGAAAGGGGTAGACCAGTGACGAGTCTAGGGCGATGTGCGACCAGGGACAGGTGGAGACAAAGTAATCCCGCTGGTGGCCGATGGGAGGCTTTTCCACGGGCACAGACGGAACATGCAGAGACATAGGAACGGGTATCCACCTCCACGGAAGGCCACCAAAAGTGTCTTTTCGGGAGAGCCAGGGTCCGATCACTCCAGGGGTGGCAGACGAACCGAGATGTGTGCCCCCATTGGAGAACCTGAGGCCTGGCGGCAATGGGCACATACAGGCGACCGGTATACAGGGTCATTCCGTTGGGCTTCTTTTACTTTGGATTCGATCTCCCAAGTGAGGGTGGCAACCACGCAGGACGGTGGGAGGACAGTCCCTGGGCTGGAAGTGTCCTCCTTGGGGTTGTATTGGCGGGAGAGCGCGTCCGGCTTCCCATTCACGGACCCTGGACAGTATGTGAGGGAAAACTTGAACCTTCCAGAAAATAACTCCCAACGGGTCTGGCGGAATTTCGAATGTTTGGCGGTCTGGATATATTCCGGGTTCTTATGATCAGTCCACACCACAAATGCCCCTCCAGCCAGTGCCTCCATTCTTCCAGTGCCAGTTTGACCGCCAGGAGTCCCCGATTCCCCACGTCGTAATTCCACTCGGGGGGGGGGGGGGAGACAGTCAGCGAGAATAGAAGGCGCACACAGATGAAGCTTTTCGTCCGAACTTGATCGTTGGGACAGGACTGATCCTGTCCCACAGTCAGAGGTGTCCACCTTGACAATGAATTGGCGGGAAGGGTCCGGATGGACCAGGATGGGAGCGGCGGTGAAACGCCTCTTCACGTTGGTGAACGCCGAGCCAGCTTCGGAGTCCCAACAAAAGGGGGTAGTAGTCGAGGTAAGCCGGGTAAGGGGGGCTGCCACTCGACTGTAGTCCCTGATAAATCTGCGGTAGAAGTTTGCAAACCCCAGGAACCGCTGAAGTTGTTTGCAGGTCGTGGGCCTAGGCCATTCTCCCACTGCCTGTATCTTCTCGGGATCTGCTCTCGCCTGCCCGCTCTCGATGATATCGCCTAGGAAGCTGACCAAAGGAACGTGGAACTTGCATCTTTCCACTTTCACAATTAACTGGTTTTCCCACAGTCTCTGGAGGACTAGATGGACATGGTGAACGTGTTTGGGGGGAGATGCTAGAAAATATCAGAATATCATCGAGGTAAACAAATATGAAGCGATTAATAAGTCCCTCAGTACGTCATTAATGAGGGCTTGAAAAACGACAGGAGCGTTGGTGAGGCTAAACGGCATGACCAAATATCCGAAGTGGCCCAGAGGTGTATTAAAGGCTGTCTTCCACTCCTCCCCCTCCCTCTTCCTGACTAGATGGTACGGTGAGACGTGGGCTGTCTGGTCTTTTCTCTCAGACACTCCCAAAGTCGATTACCTAGACTGGTGGCTAGAGAGATCAGAGAGTTCAGACAGTCCGTGTCATCCCTCGCTGCCAGTTCATCTTTTATCTTATCTGAGAGGCCCTGTCGGAACACCTCCCGTAAAGTCTTGGCATTCCACGCTGAGTTGGCCGCTAAGGTTCGGAACTCGACAGAGTACCTCACTACGCTCCGCAAAATCTGACAGAGTCAGCAAGCGCCTTGCGGCGTCCTTACCGCGAATGGGCTGTTCCAAGACCTTTCTCATTTCAGAGACGAAGGAGGGACAAACCTCTGGTCAGTTATCCCATATCGTGGTGGCCCGTGC
The DNA here is from genome assembly GCF_048418815.1 of Hemitrygon akajei. NCBI lineage: Eukaryota > Metazoa > Chordata > Chondrichthyes > Myliobatiformes > Dasyatidae > Hemitrygon > Hemitrygon akajei. Next base: position 22,260,873 of record NC_133132.1, on the reverse strand, counting down.
CAAGGCATCCCCTCATAACAGCCCCATGGTGTACGCAACCTTTGATCTATCCAAAACGTACGCACGTGGCTGTAGCTCAAAGACCAAGGAGCATTGTAACAAGAAAGCCCGGCACTTCCCCAAGTCCCCAGCGTAGCGTTCCGGCTCGGGTACGTATGGCTCTCGAGGGGAATGTGTTGCCAATCCCAGGGGCGTAGCCATCCCTGGCTGTGCAGTTTGGACAGTCAGGGTTCTTGGACGGGTCGGAGTAAGGGAAGCGGATACCCGGTCCACTTGTTCACCGACCTTCCTCACATTCGTGGACAGCGTACGAAGGTTTTCCGTGACCTCCCTGAGCAGCTGGTCGTGTGCACCCAGTAAGGGGCCCCGGCTGGCGAGGGCCTGTTGCACAGGGTCCATGTCCGCAGGGTTCATCCTTGGGTCCAGTTCGTTCTGTTGCAAGGACGTGGCTGCGGGGGAGCCCAACTGCTGGACACGGGCGCGGAGGCAGGATCGAGAGGCGTTAGCACAGTCGCGAGCGTGGAATAGGTATCCGAGAGAGTCTTGACACGGAGACGAGGCTCACATAGAGAATCCGGGAAAACGATGTGGAACTTAGAACTGTCGGTCCTGAAGAACCATGAAGCGAGTTTACTCATACAAGAGTCGACCAACGAACTGGCAGCTCCTTCGTCTTCTTCTATTTCCGGCAGTTTAGACGCATCGAGGTGTGTTACTGCCCTCCGCAGGACGTACAATTAATTACAAGAAACCCAAGTTCTCAAATATAAACTAGTCACACGTAGAAACTGAATAATAAACTTTTCAATCAGATGGAGGTTCACCTGGAGGCCAAACAAAGATTTAATAGAAAAACAAAATACATTTAAGTCAGACAGCCTCTTGAACAATATTCTTCTTTCAATTTTATATCGATTACAACTCAGCAAAACATGCTGAACTGTCTCTGGACTACCACAGTCACATAATCCAGTTATCCTTAAATAACAGTTTAGCCCACAATGACCCAGCCTGTCTCGTTAATTTCACCATATCTCTATGATTTAAAGAGTAACAGTCTGAGACCTTTTTAACTAGAGGGTGACTAGAAAAGAAATGCCTTCCCTTTAATTCATTTTTCCAATCCTCTTGCAATTTCTTCTCTATGCATTTTTTTATCTCTTTCTCAATTCTGCTCTGCCTGGGGGTATTCTAATTCCTACTTGCCCACTCTGTAAGGAAGACTTTGCAATGCCATCCACAATTTCATTTCCCTCCACCCCAGCGTGCCCAGGTATCCATGTAAATCTGACTTCACAACCCATCTTCCCTACTCTAAACAAAACTAAGAGAATCTCAATAACTATGTCAGGATGAGCTTTTGATTTATTCCCTTTTATAGCCTCTAAGGCAGCAGCAGAATCCGAACGGATGACAACCCTGCATGGTCGAGAGTCTTCTATCCACCATAAGGCCCAGAGGATTGCTAATAATTCTGTTGCAAAGACAGAAACACCATCTGAAACTCGATCACCAATCTCAACTCCAAGCTGAGACACGTACATCCCAAATCCTGCCTTACTGCTCTGAGTCCACTGAGTCATCAGTAAAAATCTTCAGATAAGATCCCCATTTATTATTTAAATGTTCATTTACAATCGATGCTGTTGAAATTGTTTCTGCTTCCTTGAAGCTGAGAAAGGAGGAATAGGTCTACTTGTGGTTCTGGCAAAAACCAAAAAGGAACGGGTGGCAAGCAAATTTGGTCAGTTATGTCTTCCTCAATCAGTTTCAATTTCACAGCCCAGATATTAACCAAATCCAGAAATGGATCTTTTAATTTTACTTTGGCGCTCCCACGTCTCCTGCAAAAGACATTTTGATGGACAGCTGTGATTGAAGCCATTTAGTTTTACCCAATAATCCAGGCCCAACTTAACTCATCTTAAATGTAGAGGCTCTTCTCCCATCTCCACACATAAAGCCGGACTCCAGCAAAGATTTCCTCGTGTATGCCGGGACTGATGTTGTTCTGAAAGCTCCACAGCAGAGTCTAAGGGCTTTGGACTGCACGGTGTCTAATTTTCCAAGCATTGCTGTAGCAGTAGAACCATAAGCAATACAACCATAATCAATTACTGATCTAATCATATATTAAGTACATAGTTTCCCGCCCTGCTCCCCAGTCACATCCAGCAATACTTCTTATAACATTTAAAACTTTCTCACACTTTCCAATTGTTTTATCTATATGAATCCTCCAAGTAAGTCTTTCATCAAATCAGACACCTAAAAACTTGAATACCTTGACTCTTTCTAATGCAGAATCATATAGACACAATTCACAATCAGGAATCTTTCTTCTAAAGCCAAAAATCATATATTTGGACTTAGAAGCAGAAATCCTGAAACCCCATTTGATTGCCCAGTTTTCAACTTATCTTAAAGCCTTTTGTACCTGCTTTAATATATACTTGACATTTCTTCCTCTTTTCCAGATTGCACCTTCGTATGCAAACAACGATTTGCCAAATCCTGTCCTTACTTGCTCAAAGATATCACTTGTCATGACTGTGGTGAACTACATATACCTGTCTGGACACGCCCCTCAGCTGACTGCTCCTGTGGCTCCTTCCACAGACCCCTGTATAAAGGCGATTGGAGACTCTGCTCCTCCCTCAGTCTCCAGGATGTTGTGTGGTGGTCTCTTGCTGCTAATCGTGGTCTCTTGCAGCTAATAAAAGCCTATCGTTCGCCTCCCGTCTCCGAGAGTTATTGATGGTGCATCAATGACATTAAAAAGAACTGGACTAATGACACTTCCTTGAGAGGTACCATTATCTATTTTAACTGACTTGGAGCTTGTTCTGCCTATTCTTACTTGAATTGTCCTTTCCTTAAGAAGACCTTTGATCCAATTAAACATTCTACCTCTAATTTCCGCATCATAGAGAATTAATAAACCATCCTTCCATAGTGAGTCATATGCTCTTTCAATATCTAGAAATACAGGTACCATTACTTCTCTATTTTGAAACTCCTTTTTAATAGCATGATCTAAAAGGGCAACAGATTCCATTGTTGATCTTCCAGTTCTAAAGCCATTTTGATAGGCAGCAAAATGTCCCTTATTTTCTAAAAAATAAACAAGTCTGTTGGCAACCATTCGTTCCACAGTTTTACAAAAGACTGATGTTAAAGCTATAGGCCGATACGAACTAGGACTAGACACACCTTTACCTGGCTTTAAAACTGGAACTACCACTGCATGCTTCCATTCTACTGGTAATTTTCCTTCTTTTCCAAATGAAGCTAGCATTTCTATTAATACAGAGTCATCTAAATGCTTAAGCAATTCATAACACAGTCCATCCCTACCAGGAGAAGAGTTTGAACCTGATTGGACAGCTTCCTGCAATTCCTGAAGAGAGAAAAACAAATTCATGGAGCTGTTATCATCCAAGCTCCTGTCCAATTTCCAACTTTCCTTTAACATAATTCCTTTCTCAAATCACCTGGCTTGTCGGCCTTCCGTCATTTAGAAGTACCATGTTGTATTTATCTAGAAACTCTACCACCACTCCATTAATATCTTTACATTCACTACCCCACAAAGGATTATGGGCATTGGAATCTCCAACCCAGCTTACAGGGGATCTTACCTTATTTATAATTTCATCATATTACGTGGCTTATAGAAGTTATTCGAAGTTGTTTGACCACGAGAGCTCCAAACCTCCACAGCCACAATTTCAAGGTTAGATTTAAAATCAAGTCTTCTAAACTGAAGTCCTGTTTTTATGGAAGCTGCACACTCTCCACCAGATTTACCCGTTCTGTCAGCTCTCAAACTATCATACCCAGGGATCACCAAATCTAAATGAGGCTTTAACCATGTCTCCCGTATACAGATCAAATCAGGCTTATCTTTAAAAGTTCCAATAAACCTTTTAAATTCTTGACCATTTGCAATTAAACTTCTTACATTCCGTTGTAATATTAAAATTTCCAAATACTAATTATCAGCCTCTTCATCCACATAAAGCTCTCTGACCCCAACAATTGGGAAGTATTCAGTGATTCTTTGTCTGTCATGTAATTTTTCCGGTAATACCTGTTCCATATCAAGGAATCTCTCGGCAGCTCCAACAACTACTTTTAGCTCCAACCTCTTGGCTGCAGTTTTAGCCCCGACCAGTACATCAACAACAAACATCAAAAAAGTCTGAAAGAACCGTAGTTGGAGAACGCGGAATGTGCTGACTCCCCATCATTCCAATCTTTTCTTTACTTATCCTCTGTTCTCTATCAACTTCCTTTACTGCCTCAGCATATGATATTTTTGTTGGTTACTAACAACCTGAATCTGCTTTGCCTTGATAAAATACTCACATCCTCCAAACGCCTCCACAGTTACTGCATTTAGGTGCCACTGCCTTACGCACTTTAATATCATGACCCTCTCCACATTTCACACATCTTCTTTTACCTCAATACGAACCAGCAACGTGTCCAAATCCCTGACAATTATAACGGTGCAAGGGAGATCTAATATATTCTCTAACTTGATAAGACATGCTCCCGAGATGGACTCTAGTTGGAAGGACATCACCTGCAAAAACCAGTAGGACAGGAGAATCCCGATCACCTCCTTTTCTCGATTTTAATCGCTTGGCTTCGATCACTCAACCACCTTTAATATTGTCCAAAATTTCCTTTTCAGTCATGCCAGACCAAATACCATACACTACCCCCTAACTCCCTTCCTTTCTTTCGGAGTAATACACGCCACTTCCACAACCAATTTTCCCACCATTTTAGCACTGTTATATTGGTCAACGTCTTTGCAGCAAATTTTCAGCAATCCATTATACAAAACCTTGGCCTGGAATCCTTTACCTCTTTGGTTCTCTAATGTTGCTGCCACTTTCAAAGGATTAAGGGCTCTAAATCCTCCTTCCCCTTCCTTCTGACCTTTAATTTTATACAGAACTACAAATTCCTCCAAGTCACCCATTTTCCTCAATTTTCCTCACCCTATTACATCTGGTCTTTCACTTGATGCACCTCGTTTTAGGCTACCCTTACTTCTGGAGTATTCCACAGTCTCCCACCCTCCTCCTTCAATCTCAACACCTCCCTCCCCCCTTTGCAGCCATAGGCTACATACTAACCCTTTCAACTACTAGGCTGAATAAAGGGGAAGAAAATAAATTAATAGAATACATAAAATTCAACAGACTGGCCAAGCAAAAGTAAGGGAAACCACCAGTGACCAAACATCAAAAAACCAGCCCTGAGCCAAAAAAAAAAGCCCCAAAAAAGCCCCAAAATAAAAAGGCCAAGAGAAAAGGCCGCCTCCGTCCCAGCCAGCCTGGCAACTCCTTGCTGTGATTCCAGGGTTTTTATCTGATGGAAGGCAGGTGTGTGTAATTAGTGGAGCTGGGAATGATTGGAAATCAGACGAGGGGATTGAAGCCCAGTTACTGAGGTAATAGCACGGTGGGCAATTGCCAGAAGGGACCACGACACAAATTTCTTGGTAAGAATGGATAGAAGTGCTCCCGGCCTCGCACACTGTGGATGTGTTGATAAGCCACTTCAAGGACTGGTGTTCCACAAAACTTAGTCAGTGACAAGGGTTTGTTGTGGAACAGTTTCAGTCATTCCTGAAAATGAATGGAATAAGACATATTACACCTGCACCGTACAACCCGGCCACAGGCGGCTTGTGGGGAAGGTTTGTCCAGAGTCGAAAGAACGCGCTGTGATCAGTGTCAGTAGAACACACTACATATCACAATGCAGCACACTCCACAACCAGAAACTCACCAGCGACGCTGTTCCTGGGTCGTCCCTTGTGTTCACGCTGGGATCTCTGCTCAAGACAAACAGCTGAAGTCTTCAAACAAGGAGGAGCGATGTTTCACTCCTGGTGAGAGACGGCAGAAGTTGGGACTTGGAAAGATTAAGGACAGAACTCAGTGGAGATTGTGTCGGATGTCATCTGGGAACGACACGTCAATCAGTTGAGGAGAGCAGAGACAAATGTTAAAGAAAGGTGTCCAGGTCTGTCAGAACCACTTCCTGCAGACCCAGAGTCAACTGCTACAAACACCATGGAGGAGGTCCCAGAACCTGAGATTGTTTCACAGCCAGAGTCTCACTGGCCAAGCAAAGTGACCCTCGTCAAGAAAAACTTTTTCCCATAGAGTAAGAAATCCTCCACAGCAATTAAATCTTTAGGCCTGAATGGGACAATTTACTATGCGGTGAATATTTCTATATTAGTTGTATTGTATACTGCACGTGGTGACCAGAGAGCAAAATGTTACATATTTGAGATGAGATGTCTTCTGTATCGAGTTGTAGTTTGTAGTCAAGCAGGAAAATGTGTGGTGTATTTAATATTGCAGTAATATTTGAATAATATTGTAAATGTATTGTTTGATTAAGCAATAAACTACAGAAGCTATGAACATGGACTTGAGAAACTCAGACTATTGACAAGAAACGTTTGGGATGCTGACTCGGAAAGCGGACCAGAGACTCTCGGAACGTAGACTTGAGAATAGATGACATTCTCAACTAAAGCCGACCAATGTCGAAACGGCCTGTTCAATCTCCACTGGGTCCATTTCTTAAGAGCATTTCTGTCATGTTATTTTTCAAGATGGCACCACATACAGCAGGCACGTTCCGATCTCCGTTCCAAATCTACATTATATTACTAATTTCTACAATTTTCTGTTCAAGTAGCTGATAGTCACATCAGATACGACAGACTGACCCTTCTGAACTTCGGAAAGATAGCATTTACCCGCTCTGGGCTGCCTTTCCTACACCGGGAACCCCTGCTTGCGTGATCGGTGGGCGACTCATCTCCTGTACTGCCACGACCTCGGAAGAAACAACAGAGGCGAGGGAGAAGGGCTGGTGTCCTGGTGAGGCTGACACGGTATGCTGACTGCCCCCTAGCATACTCCCGGCTAGCGTTCAATCCCTGTGTGAACTGAGAGCTAGAATCTCCTACCAGCGGGAAACAAAGGAATGTAATGTTTTGTGCTTTGTGGAGACCTGGCTGACAAAGATGATAGCAGACCATGCTATCGAACCCTCTGGGTTCTCCCTACAGGTCAAAAACCTCTCTGGGAGGGTATGCGTCATGGTCAACAATGCTTGGGGCGACCCCCAGGATGTGCATGCCCTCAAATGCTTTTGTTCCCCAGACCTGGAATACCAGGGGCTGCCACGCACACCCTACTGGCTGCCCAGGGAGCTCCCGGCTCTTACCGTCACAGCGGTGTGCTTTCTGCCGCAGGCTGATACCCACCTGGCTCTCAAGGAGCCATCAACACGCCGGAGGCTGCCTTCGTCACGACCGGTGATTTTAATTGAACATCGCTGACGGACATCTCTCCGAAGTTTTGTCAGCACACCCAGGTAAGACACCTGACCACTGTCACACTCCCTTCCGCAATGCTGACAAAGCTCTCCTTCACCCAGCTGTTGGACACTCAGATCACTCTTCAATCCTGCTTTTCCCGACACACAGGCAGAAGCTGAAACAAAAGGCTGCCATAGTCAAAACCACCCGCTGTTGGTCCGACCAGTCGGCCTCCATGCTGCAGGACTGCTTCGATTACGTCGATGGGAATGTCTTCCACGATGAGCATGTCTCCAAGGTCACTGATGGAGTCGCGTGCTTCACCCGGAAGTGCATCGACGATGTTGTCCCCCAGAAGTCGGTCGGGGTCTTCCCTGGATCAATAGTTCCGTGCGAGCAGCACTTACAGTGCGACATTGAGCTTACATTGTTGGTGATCAACTAGATAGATAGATAGATAGATAGATAGATACTTTATTCATCCCCATGGGGAAATTCAACTTTTTTCCAATGTCCCATACACTTGTTGTAGCAAAACTAATTACATACAATACTTAACTCAGTAAAAAATATGATATGCATCTAAATCACTATCTCAAAAAGCATTAATAATAGCTTTTAAAAAGTTCTTAAGTCCTGGCGGTAGAATTGTAAACCTAATGGCATTGGGGAGTATTGACCTCTTCATCCTGTCTGAGGAGCATTGCATCGATAGTAACCTGTCGCTGAAACTGCTTCTCTGTCTCTGGATGGTGCTATGTAGAGGATGTTCAGAGTTTTCCATAATTGACCGTAGCCTACTCAGCGCCCTTCACTCAGCTACCGATGTTAAACTCTCCAGTACTTTGCCCACGACAGAGCCCACCTTCCTTACCAGCTTATTAAGACGTGAGGCGTCCCTCTTCTTAATGCTTCCTCCCCAACACGCCACCACAAAGAAGAGGGCGCTCTCCACAACTGACCTATAGAACATCTTCAGCATCTCACTACAGACATTGAATGACGCCAACCTTCTAAGGAAGTACAGTCGACTCTGTGCCTTCTTGCACAAGGCATCTGTGTTGGCAGTCCAGTCTAGCTTCTCGTCTAACTGTACTCCCAGATACTTGTAGGTCTTAACCTGCTCCACACATTCTCCATTAATGATCACTGGCTCCATATGAGGCCTAGATCTCCTAACTAGAGCTCAAGAAAAGGAGCTGTGATCTGCACAAGGCTATCAAGGCTTGGAAACAATACAGGGACAAGATTGAGTCAAGACTCACAATGAATAGCACACGTGACTTGTGGCGAGGGCTGCATGCCATCGCAGACTTCAAAGCCAAACGTTGTGGTGCCGCCAACATCGCGGCCTCTCTCCCAGATGAGCTCAGTCACTTTTACGCTCGGTTCAATGTCGTTCACTCTGAGCCTCCGAGGAAAGCCACCGCTACAACCTGCACCTGGTCACCTCGGAGGCTGAGGTACGCAGATGTTTCCAACGAGTGGACAGTCACAAGGCTGTGGGACCGGACGGCATCTCAGAGTGAGAACTCAGGATGTGCACAGGTGTATTTGCTGACATTTTTAATCTCTCCTTCTCCCAGTGTGGAGTGCCCTCCTGCTTCAAAACATCCACCATTGTCCCTGTACCAAAAAAGACCAAGGTAACATATCTGAACAACTGGCGTCCTGTCACACTCACCTCAATGATAAGCAAGTGCTTTGAGAGGCTGGTCAAGGATTACATCTGCAGCTTACTAACACCCACACCGGACCTCCTACAATTCACCTACAGACACAAATGATCGACAGACAATAGCCACTGCTCTACATTCTGTCCTTACACATGTGGAGAAGGATGCTTATGTGAGAATGCTGGTGGAGGTGGATACGATAGGGTCTTTTAAGAGACTCCTGGATAGATACATGGAGCTTCGAAAAATAGAAGGCTATGGGTAACCCTGGGTAATTTCTAAAGTAAGTACATGTTTGTCACAGCATTGTGGGCCGAAGGACCTGTGTTGTGCTGTAGGTTTTCTATGTTCTACGCTGTTCTTTGGACTACAGTTCAGCATTCAACATTATAATTCCATCCAGGCTTGACAAGAAGCTCAGAGACCTCGGCCTTCACCCTGCCTTGTGCAGCTGGATCCTGGACTTCCTGTGAGATTGCCGTTAGATGGTAAGAGTGGGTTCCCTCACCTCCACCCCTCTGACCCTCAACACAGGAGCCCCTCAGGGCTGTGTACTGTTCCCTCCTTTACCCCCTGTATACCCATGACTGTATCGCCACCCACAGCTCTAGTCTGCTAATTAAATTTGCCGACGACACTACATTGATTGGCCTTATCTCAAACAACAATGAGGTGGCCGACAGGGAAGAAGTCATCACCCTGACACAGTGGTGTCAAGAAAACAACCTCTCCCTCAATGTCGGAAAAACAAAGGAGCTGGTTGTGGATTACAGGAGGAATAGAGATGGGCTTACCCCTATTGACATCAATGGATCTGGGGTTGAGAGGGTGAACAGCTTCAAGTTCCTCAGCATCCACATCACCGAGGATCTCACGTGGTCTGTACACACCAGCTGTGTGGTGAAAAAGGCACTACGCCGCCTCTTTCACCTCACTCGGTTGAGGAAGTTTGGTATGGGCCCCCAAATCCTAAAAACTATTTCTACAGGGGCACAATTGAGAGCATCCTGACTGGCTGCATCACTGCCTGGTATGGGAACTGTACCTCCCTTAATTGCAGGATTCTGCAGAGAGTGGTGCGGACAGCCCAGTACATCTGTAGTTGGGAACTTCCCATGATTCAGGACATTTACAAAGGCAGGTGTGGAATAAAAGTGCCCAAGGGATCATTGGAGACCCCAGTCACCCCTGCTACCATCCAGGAACCGGTACCACAGCGTAAAAGCCTGGACCCACAGGCTCCGGGACAGCTTCTTCCACCAGGCCATCAGACTGATGAACTCACACTGATCTGAGCGTATTTCTATGCCAAATTGATTGTTCTATTTATCACAAATTACTATGATTTCACATTTAGATGGAGGCGTAACAAAAAGATTTTTACTCTTCATGTATGTGAAGGATGTAAGAAATAAAGTCAATTCAATTCAATTCATGATGAGTGCTGGCGATATTGGAAGCCAGTTTCAGAAGAAAACAGACTCCGATGTAGAGATGACGAATAAAGAATTCCAGCAAAATATCGGTGGCTTTCTGAAAACTAGGACCCCACAATCAGAGCTAATCAGGGGTGTTACCGATTCAGCAACAATAAATATATGAGTGAGGCAGGGTGCTTTATAACAAATAAAACATTTATTAAACACCGAAAAACAAACCCCCCCAAAAGTAAACAAACCGCTAACGCAACCGGAAGTCAGCTGCTGTGCGGCAGCTTAAACAGTTCTTAAAGGAATAAAGCGAAAACAGTTCTTAAAGCGATGTTGCAATAAACAGTTCTTCAAAGTAATACTGCGAAAGTTCAAAATGCTTACAGTCCATCAAAGGAGAGACTTTTTAGACGATCTAAGTTCTCTTTCACGTCGTGTTGCTGCGGCTCCCAGTCAAACTATAATTTTCCCGGAGAATTTACGAAGATGAAAATGAAACGGCTTAAAGGCACTGACCTCTCCTTGACAAAACTGTACCCAACCCTCTCTGCTATTATTGCAGGGGTTAACATGAGCACAGCCAATGAATTCCTTCCGAATGAGGAATCATACAAGGTCAAACCTGTTTCACCGTCGAAATTGACTTTCCTCGATCTTTTAACTCCCGAACTCCGATCTTCACTCTCCACTGATTCTCAACTAGCAGTATTATAAAGAAACTGCCGGCAATGACCTTTTAAACTTTAGGCATTAAATAAAACGAAACTGCATCATAGTATTGGACCACGCAGTGGCATGAAGTCAAAATGGCAAATCCAGCCACGAACTGCCCCTCCTCACAGGGAGGGGTCCTCCTTTTATACCCTGTAAAAAAAACCTGTCACATGACCTCTACTGGTGGGAAAATGACGTCACTCCACCATCACAAGACCACTACCTTAAGTCCAGTATAGCGTCAACACCAGTCACGTGACAAGTACAAGATACCCACGGGTACGTAACACCTCCCTCCAAAAAAAATTTTGGTCTGTCAAGAACAAAATTATAACAATTATTTACAAGAAAAAAAAACAAATGTATAAATTTTATAACATACACAGTATACATAGTATTATCATATGGCATCTTACAACTTACAATACAGTAGGAGTGTTACAAATGAAATAAAAAATAACTCCGTAAAAAAATTACATTGTACATTCAACATCGAGATAGACAATCAGCAATTACATTATCTTTACCTTTAATATGAGTTATCACAATATTGTACTCTTGTAACATCAAATTCCAATTTAATAACCTTTTGTTTTTGTTCTTCATCTTACTCAGAAATACTAACGGATTATGATCAGTGTAAACAATAAGTGGTTTTTGAGTTGTACCAACATATACGTCAAAATATTCTAAAGCTAAAACAAGAGATAACAATTCCTTCTCTATTGTCGAATAGTTTCTTTGATGCTTATTAAATTTCTTAGAAAAGTAAGCTACTGGATGATCAACCTCATCACCCTCATTTCTTTGCATCAATACTGCTCCCGCAGCTTCATCACTAGCATCTACAGCTAATGAAAAAGGTTTTTCAAAGTCAGGTGCCTTGAGCACAGGTTGTTGACATATCATAGTTTTCAATTTCTCAAATGCTTCTTGACAAGGCACTGTCCACACAAATTTCTCATTCTTCTTCAAGAGGTTAGTTAATGGAAGGGCAACATTAGCAAAATTCTTACAAAATTTTCGATAATGTCCTACCATTCCCAAGAATCTTCTGAGAGTTTTTTTCCCCGTTGGAGTGGGAATCTCTAAAATTGCCTGAACTTTTGCCTGAACAGGAGCTACCTTACCTTGACCCACAACATAACCAAGTAAGTCACAGTGGCATGTCCAAATTCACTCTTGGCTAAATTAATAGTTAAGTTAGCTTTTGAAAGCCTTTCAAACAATTTCTCCACCGCAATCATGTGTGCTTCCCAAGTATCATTTCCTGTCACTAAATCATCAATATAAGCATCTGTATCTTTCAATCCCTGAATCACAGAGTTAATCATCCTCTGGAAAGTACCTGGGGCATTCTTCATCCCAAATGGAAGAACATTATATTCATATAGCCCAGATGGAGTTACAAACGCAGAAATCTCTCTACCTCTGTCCATTAATGGAACACACCAATACCCTTTCAATAAATCAATCTTTGCAAGGAACTTTGCTTTTCCAACTTTATCTACACAATCATTTACTCTAGGAATTGGATATGCATCTGTTTTCGTTACAGCATTCACCTTCCTATAGTCCGTACAAAACCTAATACTGCCATCTGGGTTTGGCACCATAACACAAGGTGAACTCCAATTCGAGTGAGAATGTCTAATAATATCATTCTCTAACATATATTCAATTTCTTTCTCAGCAAGTTCACATTTTTCCATGTTCATCCTATATGGATGTTGTTTAATAGGTTTGGCATCTCCAACATCTACATCATGTGAAGCTATAGTAGTCCTTCTCAGAACGTCTGGAAACAAATCCTTATAGTTAAAAATTAATTGCTTCATCTGCTGTTTCTGCTCTGGCTGTAAATGTGCTAATTTCTCATCAATATTTTCCAGAATGGTGGAATTTGGTAACCTGACAGAAACAATGTTGGATTTAGAATGAAATTCAGATGAATCATCTATCATGTTCTTAGTTAGATCAAACTCATTATCATTAACCACAACAGTCACAGTATCAGATTGTTTCTCATAATATGGCTTTATCATATTTATATGGCAAAGTTGTGTTGGCCTTCTACAATCTGGAGTTTTTATCACGTAATCCACATAATTGATTTTAGACACAATTTCATAAGGACCATGAAATCTAGCTTGAAAAGGATTCGTTTGCACTGGGAAAAGAACCAGCACCTTATCTCCAGGCTTAAACATCCTCATCCTAGCTTCCTTATCATACCAAGTTTTCATTTTCTCCTGAGCCAATTTTAAATTTTCCTTGGCCAAGCTACAAGCTTTATGTAACCTGTCCTTAAATTTCAAAACATAGTCCAACAAATTAGTGTGTACTTCCTTACTAATCCACTGTTCTTTTAATAAAGCTAAAGGTCCTCTAACTCTATGCCCAAACACAAGTTCAAATGGACTAAAACCTAAAGATTCCTGTACCGATTCCCTTACTGCAAATAAAAGCAAGTTTATACCCTCATCCCAGTCACTTTCATTTTCCACACAATATGTCCTAATCATATTCTTGAGGGTAGAATGAAACCTCTCCAAGGCACCTTGTGATTCTGGATGGTATGCAGACGAAGTGATTTGCTTAGCTCCCAATTTATAAACTATCTGTTGAAACAATCCAGACATAAAATTACTGCCTTGATCAGATTGTATTTCCTTAGGTAATCCAAAATAAGTAAAGAATTTTATAAGAGCCTTTGTCACAGTTTTAGCTTTTATATTCCTAAGTGGTACTGTCTCTGGAAACCTAGACGAAGTACACATAATAGTCAACAAGTACTGATAACCAGTTTTTGTCTTTGGTAATGGACCAACACAAGCTATAATAACTTTAGAAAACGGTTCACCAAATGCTGGAATAGGTTGTAATGAAGCCACTGGTGTAACTTGATTTGGTTTACCCACAATTTGACAAGTATGGCACGTTTTACAAAACATCGCCACATCTTTTCTTAGACCAGGCCAGTAAAAGTGTTTTAAAATCTTGTCCACAGTTTTCCTTACCCCTTGATGTCCACCTAAAGGCACACTATGAGCTAAAGTCAAAATCTCATTTCGATAAACTTTAGGGACAACTACCTGGTAAACAACATTCCATTCCTCACTTGCAGGAATTGTAGGTGATCTCCACTTCCTCATCAACACTCCTTTTTCAAAATAATATCCTACTGACACCTTCTCAATTTCACTATCTGGTAGAGCTTGTTCTTTTAATTTTATAATCTCAGGATCCCTACTCTGCTCTGCTATCATCTCCTTCCAAGAAAGAGATAAATCTTCATAGTCAGACTTACTCCAAGAATCTTGTTCAAACAACGAAGGTAAGAAAGTCTCTGACACATCCTCAAAACTCGAATCCTGAGTTGAACAGTCATGAGTAACAACCTCATTCTGCACATCAATCTTCTTAGCCATAGCTCTAGTCACAACACAGGAAGAATCTGTGTTAGAATTCATCTGTGGTTCCTCTGACTCCATTGTCAAATGTACTTCAGGAAAAACTTGTCCACCTGCCAAGTCATTACCCAACAATAAAGAAATATCCTTCACAAGTAAGCTAGGCTGTAATCCTACTTTAACAAGTCCTGTAACTAACCCTGACTTTAAATTTACTTTATGCAAATGTACAGGCATAAAGGCACTCCCAACACCTCGTATATAATTTACCTCATCAGTATCAGACTCTTCATTAAACTTCAATACACTGTCTAACATCAGTGATTGAGAAGCTCCAGTATCCCTAAGGATTTTTATTGACACTGGAATAGATCCTTCTTTCAAGGATACAAGCCCTTCAGTTATAAAATGATCACATCCCTTTTTAACTTGGTCAGACTCTAACAAAACCTCATTTGTGTTTATCAAACCCTGTAATTTTACAGGTGCTTCAATATGTTGCACACAAGCATCTGGGACAGCTTCCTTCTCTTTCTTTTTCAATCAGAAACAGTTAGCTATTACATGGCCAGGTTTCTTACAATAGTTACAAATAGGACCAAACTGTCTTTCCTTCACAGGTTTTCCTTCCTCCTTACCTTTCTCATTAACTTCTGATTTAATTTCTGATTTACCTTGAGTCTCCGTGTTATTTTTCCTCTTAAAAATTCTGCCCTGAGGAAATTTATTCTTATGGATTAAAACATACTCATCAACTAATCTAGCAGAGTCCTGCAATGTATCAGTATTCCTCTCATTTAAGTAGGTCCTTACTTCAACAGGGATGCTTCTTTTAAATTCCTCCATTAAAATCAGCTCTTTCAATTTACATTTGTTGTCATTTTTGTTATTATTTGTGTTTACCAAGAGTAGATTGATTAAGTTTTATTCTGCTAATTTCAATGATACATTGACAAATAAATACAGATGGCTAAAGACAAAGTAAAATTCATTTCTTTTAATGTCAATGGGTGATTAAATCCAATCAAACGTAATAGAATTTTATCCAAGTTGAAAAAGAACAAGCATTTACAGGAAACTCACTTAAGTGATAATGAGCATGGAAAACTAAAGAGAATGGGCTTCACTAATCTGTTTTTCTCCTCATGTAAATCAGGACATAGGAGAGGAGTTACTATTCTTATCTCAAGTAAGCTAAATTTTGAAAAAGTATTTGAAATAGGAGATAAAGAGGGCAGATATATTCTGGTAAGGGGGAATATAGATGGAAATTCAGTTACTCTATTGAATATATACGCACCCCCGGGAAGTGATATTGGTTTCTTTCAGAAAATTACTGATCTTATGGTAACGGAAACAGAAGGTCTCCTGATATGTGGGGGAGACTAGAATTTACAATTACAGCCAAACTTAGACTCTTCCAATAGAAAAACCTATGAAACAAAATCCTTACGTAAGAAAGTTAATACACTGTTTGAGGATGTTGGTTTAATTGATATATGGAGGGACCTTTTCGCCGACTGAAGGGATTACACTCATTATTCTGCTCCACATTCTGTATATACAAGAATAGACTATTTCATAACATTTGGAAAAGACAAAGACAAAATAAACACCTGTGGAATTGGGACAATAGATGTAAGTGACCATGCACCTATATATTTATCTGTTGATTTGACCTACAACCAAAGAATACTATTTGGAAACTAAATTCAAGTCTACTCAGTGATCCATCCTTTAAGGAACAAATTTAAAAAGAAATTGGTCTCTACTTATAATTTAATGATAATGGAGAGGTTTCACCTCCCATTTTATGGGATACTCTGAAGGCGGTCTTAAGAGGGAAAATTATAGCAATATCTTCATATAAGAAAAAAAAGGAATAAAATATTAGAGGAATTACAAAATAGGCTGAAGGAACTAGAGAAAAAACACAAATTTAATTTGGCATAGGATACATTAGGGGAGATTAAGAAAATTAGGAATGAAATTAATAGTTTGGCTACGCAAGAAATCAGGAAAAATTTAATATTTCTGAAACAGAGATTATGAAAATGGATCAAAATCTATGAAAATACTGGCATGGAAACTGAAAAAAAAGATAGCAGAAAATACA
The DNA here is from genome assembly GCF_048418815.1 of Hemitrygon akajei. NCBI lineage: Eukaryota > Metazoa > Chordata > Chondrichthyes > Myliobatiformes > Dasyatidae > Hemitrygon > Hemitrygon akajei. The sequence continues at coordinate 22,244,158 of NC_133132.1, read as the reverse complement.
ATTCATAAAATTAGGGACCCAAGAACAAAAATGATTAAAAATAAGCTAAGTGAAATTCAAGAAGCTTTTGAAGTTTTTTTTTCAAAACTCTATATTCCGAAGTTCTGGGGGAAGCATAACCCAAATTGACACCTTCTTGAATTCTCTAGAGTTACACACTTTAAGCGAAGAACAAAATTGAACGATGGCTGCTGACATAACTGAAGTTGAATTAAAAGCTGCAATTAGTAGGCTTAAATTAAGCAAGTCACCAGGATCAGATGGGTATACGGCAGAGTGGTACAAAGAATTTAAAAATGAGTTAATTCCTGTTTTACTCTCCACACTGAACTGGGCTCTAAAAAAGGCTCAAATGCCACCAGTTGGAAGGAAGCGATAATCTCAGCTATACCGAAAGAAGGCAAGGATAAAATGGAATGTGGGTCATTTAGACCAATATCCATTCTTAATGTAGATTATAGATTATTTACCTCCATCATGGCCAAACAATTAGAGAAGTTTCTACCCATACTGATACGTAATGATCAGACAGGTTTTATATGACAATGTCAAACACAAGACAATATACAAAGGACACTTCACATTACGGATCATATACAATAAAATAAAATCGAAGCAATAGTGATAAGCGTGGACTCTGAAAAAGCATTTGATTCAGTTAATTGGAATCTTCTTTACAGAGTTTTACATAGATTTGGTTTCCAAGACACAATTATTAAAACTATACAGACACTATATTACAACCCTACTGCTAGGATTAAAATCAATGGATATTTATCAAATAGTCTTACCCTAGAAAGGGGCACGAGACAGGGTTGGGCATGGTCACTGCTACTCTTCGCATTATATCTAGAACCATTAGCTCAATACATCAGACAAAATGAAGCTATCGGGGGAATTACGATTAAAGGGACAGAGCGTAAATTGGCTTGTTACGTGGATGACATTTTGATCTATCTAGGGCAACCAACATACTCTTTACCTAAATTGATGCAATCCTTTGAACAATATGGTCAATTATCAGGATACAAGTTCAACATAGATAAAACCCAATTACTTTCATATTACTATAGCCCACCAAGAGAAATTGAAAGTAGATATCCCTGGGCATGGCAAACAGAGTCTTTCAAATATTTGGGCATCATTATGCCAAAAGATTTGGCAAAATTATCAGAATGTAATTATCAGCCTTTATATTAAAAAATTAAGGAAGATATGGCAAGATGGAACCTGATTCCTCTTTTCAGTCTCAGTTCAAGGAATGAGTCTATTAAAATGAACATACTGCCCAGACTGTTATATCTCTTTCAGACCCTACCAATAGAGATTAATCAAAATCAATTCAATGAATGGAACAAGATGTTATCAAGGTATATTTGGCAGGGTAAAAGGCCTAGAGTTCGTCTCAAAACTTTGCAATTAGCGAAGGAAAAGGGGGGAATGGGGCCTACCTTCTCTTAGAGATTATTATTTTGCAGCACAGTTGAGAGAAATGTGGAAGTGGGTAATGAAGTTGGTGATGCGGGGTTTTAAAAGTCAAGTTATGGAGAATGGTATTGAAGATGGCGATGGGGGTTTTGAAGGTAGTGATCTGGAGATAGGTATTGAAGTTGGCGATGGGTGTTTTTGAAGGTGGGTATTGAAGTTGGCGATGGGGGTTTTTGAAGGTAGTGATCTGGAGATGGGTATTGAAGTTGGCGATGGGGGTTTTGAAGGTAGTGATCTGGAGATGGGTATTGAAGTTGGCGATGGGTGTTTTTGGAGATGGGTATTGAAGTTGGCGATGGGTGTTTTTGAAGGTGGGTATTGAAGTTGGTGATGAGGGGGTTTGAAGGTGGAGATGCAGCAGAGATGATTCCTCTCCTGGGTGATCCCAGTTAGTCATTACGGGTCACTGATTTTCAGCCAGGGAGGGTGTTCCTTCAGCCTGAGCAGACTCCCTTCAGCCTTTCCTGCAGTATGTCTTGATATCAGTTTTCTGAACCTTGAACTTCTTCCTCACAGGGACATGCTTGTCCCGAATTCTGACCAGCTGGTCTGAAAACAACTCCCTCGTCTGATATGGACTTAACAATTACCCCCAATCTGCTCCCCCCCACCCCCAACTCCTGCTTAATACTGTTTTAATGAGCCTTTCTCCAGTTTAGCACTTTCCCCAGAGATCTAGTCTTGTCCTTATCAATAAAAATTTGAAAAATTAAAGAATTTCGGTCACTGTTCCCAAAATGCTGCCCCATTGAAACACCAATTTCCTGGCCAGCTCAGTTCCCAGTTACAAGTACGGCCCCATCCCTGGCTGGGTTATGTGCAGCCTGCGTTACGAAACTGTCCTGGCTGCACTTTACAAATTCTGCTGTATCTAATCCTGTGGCACTAAGGAAGACCCAATCAACAAAGGAGAAATTAAAGTCACCCGCTATAACTACCATGCCATTGTTATATTTTTATAATTGGCTAAAATTCCTCTGTCTCTTGCTGGCTCTTTGGGGGCCTGTAATGTAACTCCAATGGAGTGATTGCATTTTTCTCACTCCTGAGCTCCACATACTGCCTCACTCGATAATTCCTCCAGCACATTGCCTTAGTCACATGCCCCATTATTCTGTGATGAAGTTCCATTCCTCTGAAGAAGCATCTGTATTTGACCTTCCTCAGACTCCGATTTCCCCTTGTCTGTGGAATGCTCTTTTGTATTGGAGATTTATTTTGTCCGAGGAGGCTTCCCTTTACAGACATTGAGCATTGCAGCACAGAAATAGGCTCCTTAGTCCAATTCATTGCTGCCAAGCTGTTCTTCTGCCTAGTCCCATCGACTGGTACCTGTAGCATGGCTCCCCACATCCATGCACTTATCCAAACTTCTCTTAAATATTGAAACTGAGCCTGCAATTACCAATTTGGCTGGCAGCTTGTACCACACGCTCACCATCCTCTAAGTGAAGAAATTCCCCATCATGTTCCCCTTAAACGTTTCACCTTTCACCCTTAAACCAAGACCTCTAGTTCTAGTCTCACCCAAGCTCAGCAGAGAAAGCTTGCTTGTACTGTAATTAAGCTCTCTATACCCCTTATAATTTTGTATACAAGTATATAATCTGTGGCATGTTCCTGTGAGCTTGTGGGTGCAGCCTTCCTTAAAGTCCTTGGTCTCTGGAGATGTCCCTTTCGTCTAAAGGGGTGTGCTGGCTAAGTTAAGGTTGGTGGGGATCACTTTGTAGGATGGATGAGCATCGCCCAGGGTCTGCCGTTAGCTGAGGACCGGGTTCAGTGGTTCCTTCCCTCTCTAGAGGCCCTTAGACAGAACAGCTATTAAATCCAGGTTCAAACTGCCAGCTATTTGTTCTGGAATTTGAACTACGACGCTCAGGGTGATGGAGTCCTGGGCCCAGTCTGTAACGCCGGTTCCCAGGCTGACCTGTGACTCTGGGCACAGTATGAACTCTCAGACTGTCTTACAGTATAAAGATGGGATAGATAAGAGTACCTGACTTTCAAACAGGAGACGTTCAACTGCGGTAATGACAGAGGGGTCATCACCAACGTCCTCTTCACCCAGTGACTAAAGATGAGTGTGGATTCTGTTCTCCTGGAAACACAGTGAACATAGTCTTTACTGCACAGTGAGTCTGAGAGAGATGCAGGGTACAGCACCAGACACTACACACAGGAGAGATTGCAGATGCTGGAAATCCAGAGCAACACATTCAAAATGCAGGTCAAGCAGTATCCATGGAGGGGAATAAATAGTTGACGTTTTGGGCTGAGACCCTTCATCAGGACTACACACAACCCTTCCCACATGACTTTAATCCCATCCATCTGAGTGAGAGTGTTACAGCTCCTCACATTCCTTTCCCAGTGAAATTAGTCTCAAATCATTTGCTGCGCTAAAGTCTAACAAAAGAACCAGCCACAGTGAAACGAGTGTCAGACAAGGCAAAGCTTTCTCAATGCTTCGCATGGAGCTGTTGTCCTCTCCTCCACAGTCTCGCTGTGGGAGATAAGCAAATCTTCAGAAGCAGTGAGAAAACTGTTGAACACACTGTGACTGAACTCCAGATTTAAAGCCATGCTCAGGAGCTGCATCACTCATGTTTGTAGGTCTTTGGAGTCTGGCTCCCGGCCCGTGTTTACTTACTCACTGAAGCATGCAAGCAAAAACTCAACATTCAGAATCAAAATCAGATCTATTATCACTGACATATGTCGTGAGCGGGTACAGCAGAGGTTTGAAAGCTTTGGGAGTAAACCCTGAGGAAAAATCCGGAGTCGGAGTCCCGAAGGCAGCTGACTGCTGGACCCAGCACCGGCACGGCAATTCCTGCGATGCTGCTGGCACCAAACTGTATCGACTTTCGTCGTTCCTTTAGACCTGTCATCAGCATGAAGGGGGTGGGGGGGTCCCACTGCATGGACAACAGACAGATCTCCATATCAACTCTGCCCTGACTTGCACCCTGGAGAGGCCACTCCAGTGACTTCCAGAGGCACAGTACCCATGGTCAACCACGACAGATGGAGGCCACACACACACACACACACACATCATGAAATTTGTTGTACAGTGCAAGTCATAAAAATTACTACATATTGCAAAAAACAAATAAATAGCGCAAGAACAAAAGGGATAGTGAGGTAGTGTTCATGGGTTCATAGACCGTTCAAGAATCTGATGGCAAATGGGTGGAAGCTGTTCCCAAAACATTGACTGTGGTTATTCAGAATCCCTTACCTCCTCCTTGAGTGATGAGAAGAGGGTATGCCCCGGAAGGTGAGAGTATGCTGTCTTCTTGAGGCAGCATCTTCAAAAGTGCCCTCAATCTTGGAGAGAGTCATTGATGGAAATGACTTAATCTGCAACCCTCTGCCAACTTTCAATCCTACACATTAGAGCCTCTAGACCAGGCTGTGATGCTCTTTGCTGTACATTTGTAGAAATTTACAAGAGTCTTTGGTGAAGTGCCAAATCTCCTTTAACTCCAGTGAAGTGTAGCTGTTGTGAGTGGATCACTGTGTTGGGACAAGAGATCCTCTGAGATGTTGATGCCCAAGAGCATTTCTATCACTAACCCCAACGAGGATTGGTGTGCGTTCTCCCGACCTCCCTTTCTAGTAGTTCATAATCCTGGAATTGCACCTGTGTTAGTTGTCAGTGAGGAGGATATGTTTTTACCAATCTACATCAACTGTGGTCTCCCGATGAGGAAGTTGAGTGTCCAGTTTCAGAGAGAGACAGAGGCCCAGGTTTTGAAGTTTGTTTATCGATGTAACTATGAAAGTGGACAAGGGAGAGCCAGTGGATGTAGTGTACCTGGACTTCCAGAAAGCTTTTGATAAAGTCCCACATAGGAGATTAGTGGGCAAAATTAGGGCACATGGTATTGGGGGCAGAGTACTGACATGGATTGAAAATTGGTTGGCTGACAGGAAACAAAGAGTAGTGATTAACGGGTCCCTTTCGGAATGGCAGGCAGTGACGAGTGGGGTACCGCAAGGTTCGGTGCTGGGACCGCAGCTATTTACAATATACATTAATGATTTAGATGAAAGGATTAAAAGTAACATTAGCAAATTTGCTGATGACACGAAGCTGGGTGGCAGTGTGAAATGTCAGGAGGATGTTATGAGAATGCAGGGTGACTTGGACAGGTTGGGTGGGTGGGCAAATGTATGGCAGATGCAGTTTAATGTGGATAAATGTGAGGTTATCCACTTTGGTGGCAAGAACAGGAAGGCAGATTACTATCTAAATGGAGTCAAGTTAGGAAAAGGGGAAGTACAACGAGATCTAGGTGCTCTTGTACATCAGTCAATGAAAGCAAGAATGCAGGTACAGCAGGCAGTGAAGAAAGCTAATGGCATGCTGGCCTTTATAACAAAAGGAATTGAGTATAGGAGTAAAGAGGTCCTTCTGCAGCTGTACAGGGCCTTGGTGAGACCCCACCTGGAGTATTGTGTGCAGTTTTGGTCTCCAAATTTGAGGAAGGACATTCCTGTTATTGAGGGAGTGCAGCGTAGGTTCACAAGGTTAATTCCCAGAATGGTGGGACTGTCATATGTTGAAAGATTGGAGCGACTGGGCTTGTATACACTGGAATTTAGAAGGATGAGAGGGGATCTGATTGAAACATATAAGATTATTAAGGGATTGGACACGCTGGAGGCAGGAAGTATGTTCCCGCTGATGGTTGAGTCCAGAACTAGAGGCCACAGTTTAAGAATAAGGGGTAGGCTGTTTAGAACAGAGATGCAGAAAAACTTTTTCACCCCGAGAGAGGTGGATATGTGGAATGCTCTGCCCCAGAAGGCAGTGGAGGCCAAGTCTCTGGATGCATTCAAGAGAGAGTTAGATAGAGCTCTTATAGATAGCGGGGTCAAGGGATATGGGGAGAGGGCAGGAACAGGGTACTGATGGTGTATGATCAGCCATGATCACAGTGAATGGCGGTGCTGGCTAGAAGGGCCGAATGACCTACTCCTGCACCGACTGTCTATTGTCTATTGTCTATTGGCACTGAGGAGATGATGGTGTTTAATACTAAACACTTTAGCATATGTTCTGCTGTTCCACAGGTGCCTCAAAGCTGAGTGTAGAGCCAGGGAGATAGTGCCCTATAGACCTGTTGCGGCAGTCTTCTTCCAGGCTGTCCTTCCTGTTAAATACCTTCCTATTCTATTAAAAGTCTGGAGCAAGATTCAGGAAATGGGGAACCATGTCTCTTCTCTAAGGAGCCTCCTCTCGGTGGAGGCAGATGCTGACAGTGAAAGTCTCTCCAGTTGGGCCATATCCACACCACTTGACAAGCTGCAATCATGAAAATGGACCCAGCAGAGAGAGAAAACAGCTGACCTTGGCTCTGATAGCTAGAACAAAAGTTACAGGTGTTTGAATCTATTTTGAGAGAAGTGACTGAAGCAATGCGACTGATAATCTCAGTTTGGCAAGCCCAGTCTCAGCTGGAGGATCAGATGTCATCCCTTGCAGCAACAATTTAACAGCTCACTGCAGACAACTGGACACGGGTGGCAGTGATTCAATCTCTGCTCTTACAGCCAACTGCCAGCAGCCAGCTAATGCCGTGACAGCCATTATCACTCTTGCAAATTCAATTCAGCAGCCTTTAGCTATGTCAATCCAACTCCCAGAATCTCCCAGATGTTCTTTTTCTACTTTATGTCAACCTAGTCTACTAATGCCCATCTCCCCTGTCTGGAGCAGAACTGAGTATTCCTCCAGCAGGTAGATACCCTGATGAGCCCAATGGCTGCAGGAAGTTCATTATCTAGTGTGAGGTGACTTTCCAGGCCCAGCCTGAGCAGATCCATAATGATGTGTGTAGACCGGCATATACCCAACCTTCTCTATGCCATAGACCATTATCTAAGGTTGGGTCCTGCCTTAGATGGACTCCTAGTCAACCCGTTCAAAGCTTTACAGGAGCAAGGTCCCTCCACATCCCAGTCACTTTGGCGATTGGTTGCTCAGTTAGGTAGAGTTTCTGACCTTCCAGGAAGGCTGTCCACCAACTTCCAGAGCTGCAACAATGTAGAGAGACAGTGTGGGACTACGTAGCAAAGTTGCACTGGAGACAGGGTGGAACGAGAGATCCCTCATCACTGCCTTCTATCATGGACTGAACAGAGGTCTGGCATGAGTTCCATGCCCATGACAAGCAGGACAGCTGGATGTTCTGATTAATCTGGCCATTTGAGTTGAAAACTGAACAACTGAATGGCACAGGGAAAGAATATCTTGAGCTTTCTATTCTGTGGATCACAGTCTGTCATCACCCAGTACCCAGTTTGTGGAGGAGCCTAATACAGGTGGGGTACATGCACCTATCACTCAAGGATAAATGCACTTAAGAAGAAGACCAATCCAGTTGGCCCTCCAGGAATTCAATAGACCCAGGTATTTACCAAGAGACAATTTTGGTTGCCATCCAAGTCACAGGATGTCCTCCACTTCATCTCTGCTTGTCCCACTTTTGCCCAGAACAAGCCAACATGAGAGTGCCCTGCAGGTCCACTACGTCTGCTGCCTGAGCCTCACCTCTCAGTGAATCTCATCACTGGTCTGTCCCCATCTAATGGAAAGAGCCATTCTGCTTACTGTGCACTGATTCTCCAAGGTTACCCACTTCACTGGTCTCTCGGTTCCTGTCAGCTTGGGAGATCTCCACCCTCGTGGTCCAACATGTGTTCAGGCTGCATGGCCTCCCTCAGGATGTAGCGTCTGATTGAGGGCCGAAGTTCTCATCCTCTATTTGGGAGGCCACCTCAAAGTAAATCTTATTATCAAAATGCACTTATATCACCACATGCAACCATAGTTTTAAAGCAATTTTTTATTTATTTTGAGGTGAAGAATCCTCGAAAGTGAGTCCATAGGTTGTGGGCACATTTCAGAATGGCGGTCGAGGCTCAACGGGCCAGATGGCCTACTCCTACTCCTATTTCTTATGTTCTTATGTCTTTCCCCACTCTTTGCCTCCTGCCAATCAGCCACTGCTTTGTCCATGCTAGAATCTTTCCTGTAATACCATGTTAATAGCTTGTTAAGCAGCCTCATGTGTGGCACCTTGTCAAAAGCCTTCTGAAAATCCAAGTATATCACATCAACCGATTCTCCTTTGTCCATCCTGCTTGTTATGACTTCAAAGAATTCCAGCAGATTTGTCAGGTAATCTTTTTTTGCTTTTCCATGCTGACAACAGCCTATTTTATCATGTGCCTCCAAGTACCCCATCCTTAATAATTGACTTCAACATCTTCCCAGTCGCTGAGGTCAGACTAATTGGCCTCCTGCTTACTTTCTTCTATTTCTCTCCTTTCGTGAAGAGTAGAGTGACATTTGGAAATTTTCCAGCCTTCCAGAACCATTCCAGAATCTAGTGATTCTTGAAAGATCATTACTAATGCCTCCACAATCTCGATATCCACCTCCTTCAGAACCCTGGGGTGTACATCGTCTGACCCAGGTGATTTACCCTTCAGTTTCCCAAGAAGTTTCTTTCTAGTAGCAGTAACTTAACTATATATTTAGAAGTACTATATGTAACTGACTGAATGTCACCTGTGGTTTACCAGAGCCATCTTTAGTGGGAGCCACAGCCAGCCTCTCATCTGTTTTCCACTATCAAGCTAACAGCCAGACTGCAAGAGTTGGAGCTGGAGAGAATCACTTGCTGCCTTGTCTCTTCCAAACGGAGCTCCCAATTGGTTTGGTCAGGGATTGTCCACAATGACTTCCAATGGTCCTCCACTCCCATGTCTCCTTTCAATGCCGGATGGTATTCCAGCCCCTGCTCTTCCCTGACCAGGAGACTGATGAGGGGGTACCTGCTGCTAAACAGTAGCTCCGATGATACAAGTGCCCAGGGACTGCACGCCCGGCAGGCTGATTGGCTCCGCTGACAGAAGAGACCTCCTGAGCCCGGGGAGAAAGTTTGCCTTGCATCTAGGGATCTTCCCCTGAAAGTTGAGAGCCACAAGTTGGCCCCATGCTACACGAGACTATTTGTAGCAGAAAAGGCTATCAACAAGGTCTCATATAGATTGCAGGTAGAATCATCAATGAAGATCCACCCAGTGTTCCACGTTTCCCAGCTCAAGCCACTTAATACCTGCCCCCTGGCTCCAGTCACCACCCCCACCCCCCCACCCCATCCCTGGTTGGTGGATGGTTCCCTGGTGAATGTGGGCGCCTCCTGGCATCTCACTGGCTGTGGGGGAACGTCTAGTACCTGGTGGATTGGGAGCGCATGGCCAATGGATTCTGGCTAATGACATCCCTGGACAAATCTCGCAACCAGGACTTGAAGCAGTAACGGTGCCTCCAGGTTTCCGCACACGCGAGCCACCACCACGGGTCTACCTGACCTGCAGGTCCCCACACGCGAGCCACCACCACGGGTCTCCCTGACCTGCAGGTTCCCACACGCGAGCCACCACCACGGGTCTCCCTGACCTGCAGGTTCCCACACGCGAGCCACCACCACGGGTCTACCTGACCTGCAGGTCCCCACACACGAGCCACCACCACGGGTCTACCTGACCTGCACACGCGAGCCACCACCACGGGTCTACCTGACCTGCAGGTCCCCACACGCGAGCCACCACCACGGGTCTACCTGACCTGCAGGTCCCCACACGCGAGCCACCACCACGGGTCTACCTGACCTGCAGGTCCCCACACGCGAGCCACCACCACGGGTCTACCTGACCTGCAGGTCCCCACACGCGAGCCACCACCACGGGTCTACCTGACCTGCAGGTCCCCACACACGAGCCACCACCACGGGTCTACCTGACCTGCAGGTCCCCACACGCGAGCCACCACCACGGGTCTACCTGACCTGCAGGTCCCCACACGCAAGCCACCACCACGGGTCTACCTGACCTGCAGGTCCCCACACGCGAGCCACCACCACGGGTCTACCTGAACTGCAGGTCCCCACACGCGAGCCACAACCACGGGTCTCCCTGACCTGCAGGTCCCCACACGCGAGCCACCACCACGGGTCTACCTGACCTGCAGGTCCGCAAACGCGAGACACCACCACGGTCTACCTGACCTGCAGGTCCCCACACGCGAGCCACCACCACGGGTCTACCTGACCTGCAGGTCCGCACACGCGAGACACCACCACGGTCTACCTGACCTGCAGGTCCCCACACGCGAGCCACCACCACGGGTCTAACTGACCTGCAGGTCCCCACACGCGAGCCACCACCACGGGTCTACCTGACCTGCAGGTCCCCACACGCGAGCCACCACCACGGGTCTACCTGACCTGCAGGTCCCCACACGCGAGCCACCACCACGGGTCTACCTGACCTGCAGGTCCCCACACGCGAGCCACCACCACGGGTCTACCTGACCTACAGGTCCCCACACGCGATCCAACACCACGGGTCTACCTGACCTGCACACGCGAGCCACCACCACGGGTCTACCTGACCTGCAGGTCCCCACACGCGAGCCACCACCACGGGTCTACCTGACCTGCAGGTCCGTACACGCGAGCCACCACCACGGGTCTACCTGACCTGCAGGTCCGTACACGCGAGCCACCACCACGGGTCTACCTGACCTGCAGGTCCCCACACGCGAGCCACCACCACGGGTCTACCTGACCTGCAGGTCCCCACACGCGAGCCACCACCACGGGTCTACCTGACCTGCAGGTCCCCACACGCGATCCAACACCACAGGTCTACCTGACCTGCACACGCGAGCCACCACCACGGGTCTACCTGACCTGCAGGTCCCCACACGCGAGCCACCACCACGGGTCTACCTGACCTGCATACGCGAGCCACCACCACGGGTCTACCTGACCTGCACACGCGAGCCACCACCACGGGTCTACCTGACCTGCATACGCGAGCCACCACCACGGGTCTACCTGACCTGCACACGCGAGCCACCACCACGGGTCTACCTGACCTGCAGGTCCCCACACGCGAGCCACCACCACGGGTCTACCTGACCTGCAGGTCCGTACACGCGAGCCACCACCACGGGTCTACCTGACCTGCAGGTCCCCACACGCGAGCCACCACCACTGGTCTACCTGACCTGCAGGTCCCCACACGCGAGCCACCACCACGGGTCTACCTGACTGCAGGTCCCCACACGCGAGCCACCACCACGGGTCTCCCTGACCTGCAGGTCCGTACACGCGAGCCACCACCACGGGTCTACCTGACCTGCAGGTCGCCACACGCGAGCCACCACCATGGGTCTACCTGACCTGCAGGTCCCCACACGCGAGCCACCACCACGGGTCTACCTGACCTGCAGGTCCCCACACGCGAGCCACCACCACGGGTCTCCCTGACCTGCAGATCCCCAATTGCGAGCCACCACCACGGGTCTACCTGACCTGCAGGTCCCCACACGCGAGCCACCACCACGGGTCTACCTGACCTGCAGGTCCCCACACGCGAGCCACCATCACGGGTCTACCTGACCTGCAGGTTCCCACACACGAGTCACCATCACGGGTCTACCTGACCTGCAGGTCCGCACACGCAAGCCACCACCACGGGTCTACCTGACCTGCAGGTCCCCACACGCGAGCCACCACCACGGGTCTACCTGACCTGCAGGTCCCCACACGCGAGCCACCACCACGGGTCTACCTGACCTGCAGGTCCGCACACGCGAGCCACCACCACGGGTCTACCTGACCTGCAGGTCCCCACACGTGAGCCACCACCACGGGTCTACCTGACCTGCAGGTCCCCACACGCGAGCCACCACCACGGGTCTACCTGACCTGCAGGTCCGCACACGCGAGCCACCACCACGGGTCTACCTGACCTGCAGGTCCCCACACGCGAGACACCACCACGGGTCTACCTGACCTGCAGGTCCGCACACGCGAGGCACCACCACGATTCTACCTGACCTGCAGGTCCCCACACGCGAGCCACCACCACGGGTCTACCTGACCTGCAGGTCCGCACACGCGAGCCACCACCACGGGTCTACCTGACCTGCAGGTCCCCACACGCGAGCCACCACTACGGGTCTACCTGACCTGCACACGGGAGCCACCACCACGGGTCTACCTGACCTGCAGGTCCGCACACGCGAGCCACCACCACGGGTCTAACTGACCTGCAGGTCCCCACACGCGAGACACCACCACGGGTCTACCTGACCTGCAGGTCCGCACACGCGAGGCACCACCACGGGTCTACCTGACCTGCAGGTCCGCACACGCGAGCCACCACCACGGGTCTACCTGACCTGCAGGTCCCCACACGCGAGCCACCACCACGGTTCTACCTGACCTGCAGGTCCCCACACACGAGCCACCACCGCGGGTCTACCTGACCTGCACACGCGAGCCAACACCACGGGTCTACCTGACCTGCAGGTCCCCACACGCGAGCCACCACCACGGGTCTACCTGACCTGCAGGTCCCCACACGCGAGCCACCACCACGGGTCTACCTGACCTGCAGGACCCCACACGCGAGCCACCATCACGGGTCTACCTGACCTGCAGGTCCCCACACGCGAGCCACCACCACGGGTCTACCTGACCTGCAGGTCCCCACACGCGAGCCACCACCACGGGTCTACCTGACCTGCAGGTCCCCACACGCGAGCCACCACCACGGGTCTACCTGACCTGCAGGTCCCCACACGCGAGCCACCACCACGGGTCTACCTGACCTGCAGGTCCCCACACGCGAGCCACCACCACGGGTCTACCTGACCTGCAGGTCCCCACACGCGAGCCACCATCACGGGTCTACCTGACCTGCAGGTCCCCACACGCGAGCCACCACCACGGGTCTACCTGACCTGCAGGTCCCCACACGCGAGCCACCACCACGGGTCTACCTGACCTGCAGGTCCCCACACGCGAGCCACCACCACGGGTCTACCTGACCTGCAGGTCCCCACACGCGAGCCACCAACACGGGTCTACCTGACCTGCAGGTCCCCACACGCGAGCCACCACCACGGGTCTACCTGACCTGCAGGACCCCACACGCGAGCCACCATCACGGGTCTACCTGACCTGCAGGTCCCCACACGCGAGCCACCACCACGGGTCTACCTGACCTGCAGGTCCCCACACGCGAGCCACCACCACGGGTCTACCTGACCTGCAGGTCCCCACACGCGAGCCACCACCACGGGTCTACCTGACCTGCAGGTCCCCACACGCGAGCCACCACCACGGGTCTACCTGACCTGCAGGTCCCCACACGCGAGCCACCACCACGGGTCTACCTGACCTGCAGGTCCGCACACGCGAGCCACCACCACGGGTCTACCTGACCTGCACACGCGAGCCACCACCACGGGTCTACCTGACCTGCAGGTCCCCACACGCGAGCCACCACCACGGGTCTACCTGACCTGCACACGCGAGCCAGCACCACGGGTCTAACTGACCTGCAGGTCCCCACACGCGAGCCACCATCACGGGTCTACCTGACCTGCAGGTCCCCACACGCGAGCCACCAACACGGGTCTACCTGACCTGCAGGTCCGCACACGCGAGCCACCACCACGGGTCTACCTGACCTGCAGGTCCACACACGCGATCCAACACCACAGGTCTACCTGACCTGCAGGTCCCCACACGCGAGCCACCACCACGGGTCTACCTGACCTGCACACGTGAGCCACCACCACGGGTCTACCTGACCTGCAGGTCCCCACACGCGAGCCACCACCACGGGTCTACCTGACCTGCAGGTCCCCACACGCGAGCCACCACCACGGGTCTACCTGACCTGCAGGTCCGTACACGCGAGCCACCACCACGGGTCTACCTGACCTGCAGGTCCGCACACGCGAGCCACCACCATGTGTCTACCTGACCTGCAGGTCCCCACACGCGAGCCACCACCACGGGTCTACCTGACCTGCAGGTCCCCACACGCGAGCCACCACCACGGGTCTACCTGACCTGCAGGTCCGTACACGCGAGCCACCACCACGGGTCTACCTGACCTGTACACGCGAGCCTCCACCACGGGTCTACCTGACCTGCACACACGAGCCACCACCACGGGTCTCCCTGACCTGCAGGTCCCCACGCGCGAGCCACCACCACGGGTCTACCTGACCTGCACACGCGAGCCACCACCACGGGTCTACCTGACCTGCAGGTCCCCACACGCGAGCCACCACCACGGGTCTACCTGACCTGCAGGTCCCCACACGCGAGCCACCACCACGGGTCTACCTGACCTGCAGGTCCCCACACGCGAGCCACCACCACGGGTCTACCTGACCTGCACACGCGAGCCACCACCACGGGTCTCCCTGACCTGCAGGTCCCCACACGCGAGCCACCACCACGGGTCTACCTGACCTGCAGGTCCCCACACGCGAGCCACCACCACGGGTCTACCTGACCTGCAGGTCCCCACACGCGAGCCACCACCACGGGTCTACCTGACCTGCAGGTCCCCACGCGCGAGCCACCACCACGGGTCTCCCTGACCTGCAGGTCCCTACACGCGAGCCACCACCACGGGTCTACCTGACCTGCAGGTCCCCACACGCGAGCCACCACCACGGGTCTACCTGACCTGCAGGTCCCCACACGCGAGCCACCACCACGGGTCTACCTGACCTGCAGGTCCCCACACGCGAGCCACCACCACGGGTCTACCTGACCTGCAGGTCCCCACACGCGAGCCACCACCACGGGTCTACCTGACCTGCAGGTCCCCACACGCGAGCCACCACCACGGGTCTACCTGACCTGCACACGCGAGCCACCACCACGGGTCTACCTGACCTGCACACGCGAGACACCACCACGGGTCTACCTGACCTGCAGGTCCCCACACGCGAGCCACCACCACGGGTCTACCTGACCTGCAGGTCCCCACACGCGAGCCACCACTACGGGTCTACCTGACCTGCAGGTCCCCACACACGAGCCACCACCGCGGGTCTACCTGACCTGCACACGCGAGCCAACACCACGGGTCTACCTGACCTGCAGGTCCCCACACGCGAGCCACCACCACGGGTCTACCTGACCTGCAGGTCCCCACACGCGAGCCACCATCACGGGTCTACCTGACCTGCAGGTCCCCACACGCGAGCCACCACCACGGGTCTACCTGACCTGCAGGTCCCCACACGCGAGCCACCACCACGGGTCTACCTGACCTGCAGGTCCGCACACGCGAGCCACCACCACGGGTCTACCTGACCTGCACACGCGAGCCACCACCACGGGTCTACCTGACCTGCAGGTCCCCACACGCGAGCCACCACCACGGGTCTACCTGACCTGCACACGCGAGCCAGCACCACGGGTCTACCTGACCTGCAGGTCCCCACACGCGAGCCACCATCACGGGTCTACCTGACCTGCAGGTCCCCACACGCGAGCCACCACCACGGGTCTACCTGACCTGCAGGTCCGCACACGCGAGCCACCACCACGGGTCTACCTGACCTGCAGGTCCACACACGCGATCCAACACCACAGGTCTACCTGACCTGCAGGTCCCCACACGCGAGCCACCACCACGGGTCTACCTGACCTGCAGGTCCGCACACGCGAGCCACCACCACGGGTCTACCTGACCTGCACACGCGAGCCACCACCAGGGGTCTACCTGACCTGCAGGTCCCCACGCGCGAGCCACCACCACGGGTCTACCTGACCTGCAGGTCCCCACACGCGAGCCACCACCACGGGTCTACCTGACCTGCAGGTCCGTACACGCGAGCCACCACCACGGGTCTACCTGACCTGCAGGTCCGCACACGCGAGCCACCACCAGGTGTCTACCTGACCTGCAGGTCCCCACACGCGAGCCACCACCACGGGTCTACCTGACCTGCAGTTCCCCACACGCGAGCCACCACCACGGGTCTACCTGACCTGCAGGTCCGTACACGCGAGCCACCACCACGGGTCTACCTGACCTGTACACGCGAGCCTCCACCACGGGTCTACCTGACCTGCACACACGAGCCACCACCACGGGTCTCCCTGACCTGCAGGTCCCCACGCGCGAGCCACCACCACGGGTCTACCTGACCTGCACACGCGAGCCACCACCACGGGTCTACCTGACCTGCAGGTCCCCACACGCGAGCCACCACCACGGGTCTACCTGACCTGCAGGTCCCCACACGCGAGCCACCACCACGGGTCTCCCTGACCTGCAGGTCCCCACACGCGAGCCACCACCACGGGTCTACCTGACCTGCAGGTCCCCACACGCGAGCCACCACCACGGGTCTACCTGACCTGCAGGTCCCCACACGCGAGCCACCACCACGGGTCTACCTGACCTGCAGGTCCCCACGTGCGAGCCACCACCACGGGTCTCCCTGACCTGCAGGTCCCTACACGCGAGCCACCACCACGGGTCTACCTGACCTGCAGGTCCCCACACGCGAGCCACCACCACGGGTCTACCTGACCTGCAGGTCCCCACACGCGAGCCACCACCACGGGTCTACCTGACCTGCAGGTCCCCACACGCGAGCCACCACCACGGGTCTACCTGACCTGCAGGTCCCCACACGCGAGCCACCACCACGGGTCTACCTGACCTGCAGGTCCCCACACGTGAGCCACCACCACGGGTCTACCTGACCTGCACACGCGAGCCACCACCACGGGTCTACCTGACCTGCACACGCGAGACACCACCACGGGTCTACCTGACCTGCAGGTCCCCACACGCGAGCCACCACCACGGGTCTACCTGACCTGCAGGTCCCCACACGCGAGCCACCACTACGGGTCTACCTGACCTGCAGGTCCCCACACACGAGCCACCACCGCGGGTCTACCTGACCTGCACACGCGAGCCAACACCACGGGTCTACCTGACCTGCAGGTCCCCACACGCGAGCCACCACCACGGGTCTACCTGACCTGCAGGTCCCCACACGCGAGCCACCATCACGGGTCTACCTGACCTGCAGGTCCCCACACGCGAGCCACCACCACGGGTCTACCTGACCTGCAGGTCCGCACACGCGAGCCACCACCACGGGTCTACCTGACCTGCAGGTCCACACACGCGATCCAACACCACAGGTCTACCTGACCTGCAGGTCCCCACACGCGAGCCACCACCACGGGTCTACCTGACCTGCAGGTCCGCACACGCGAGCCACCACCACGGGTCTACCTGACCTGCACACGCGAGCCACCACCACGGGTCTACCTGACCTGCAGGTCCCCACACGCGAGCCACCACCACGGGTCTACCTGACCTGCAGGTCCCCACACGCGAGCCACCACCACGGGTCTACCTGACCTGCAGGTCCGTACACGCGAGCCACCACCACGGGTCTACCTGACCTGCAGGTCCGCACACGCGAGCCACCACCATGTGTCTACCTGACCTGCAGGTCCCCACACGCGAGCCACCACCACGGGTCTACCTGACCTGCAGGTCCCCACACGCGAGCCACCACCACGGGTCTACCTGACCTGCAGGTCCGTACACGCGAGCCACCACCACGGGTCTACCTGACCTGTACACGCGAGCCTCCACCACGGGTCTACCTGACCTGCACACACGAGCCACCACCACGGGTCTCCCTGACCTGCAGGTCCCCACGCGCGAGCCACCACCACGGGTCTACCTGACCTGCACACGCGAGCCACCACCACGGGTCTACCTGACCTGCAGGTCCGCACACGCGAGCCACCACCACGGGTCTACCTGACCTGCAGGTCCACACACGCGATCCAACACCACAGGTCTACCTGACCTGCAGGTCCCCACACGCGAGCCACCACCACGGGTCTACCTGACCTGCAGGTCCGCACACGCGAGCCACCACCACGGGTCTACCTGACCTGCACACGCGAGCCACCACCACGGGTCTACCTGACCTGCAGGTCCCCACCACGCGAGCCACCACCACGGGTCTACCTGACCTGCAGGTCCCCACACGCGAGCCACCACCACGGGTCTACCTGACCTGCAGGTCCCCACACGCGAGCCACCACCACGGGTCTACCTGACCTGCAGGTCCCCACACGCGAGCCACCACCACGGGTCTACCTGACCTGCAGGTCCCCACACGCGAGCCACCACCACGGGTCTACCTGACCTGCACACGCGAGCCACCACCACGGGTCTCCCTGACCTGCAGGTCCCCACACGCGAGCCACCACCACGGGTCTACCTGACCTGCAGGTCCCCACACGCGAGCCACCACCACGGGTCTACCTGACCTGCAGGTCCCCACACGCGAGCCACCACCACGGGTCTACCTGACCTGCAGGTCCCCACGCGCGAGCCACCACCACGGGTCTCCCTGACCTGCAGGTCCCTACAACGCGAGCCACCACCACGGGTCTACCTGACCTGCAGGTCCCCACACGCAAGCCACCACCACGGGTCTACCTGACCTGCAGGTCCCCACACGCGAGCCACCACCACGGGTCTACCTGACCTGCAGGTCCCCACACGCGAGCCACCACCACGGGTCTACCTGACCTGCAGGTCCCCACACGCGAGCCACCACCACGGGTCTACCTGACCTGCAGGTCCCCACACGCGAGCCACCACCACGGGTCTACCTGACCTGCACACGCGAGCCACCACCACGGGTCTACCTGACCTGCACACGCGAGACACCACCACGGGTCTACCTGACCTGCAGGTCCCCACACGCGAGCCACCACCACGGGTCTACCTGACCTGCAGGTCCCCCACACGCGAGCCACCACCACGGGTCTCCCTGACCTGCAGGTCCGCACACGCGAGCCACCACCACGGGTCTACCTGACCTGCACACGCGAGCCACCACCACGGGTCTACCTGACCTGCAGGTCCCCACACGCGAGCCACCACCACGGGTCTACCTGACCTGCAGGTCCCCACACGCGAGCCACCACCACGGGTCTACCTGACCTGCAGGTCCCCACACGCGAGCCACCACCACGGGTCTACCTGACCTGCAGGTCCCCCACACGCGAGCCACCACCACGGGTCTACCTGACCTGCAGCTCCCCACGCGCGAGCCACCACCACGGGTCTCCCTGACCTGCAGGTCCGCACACGCGAGCCACCACCACGGGTCTACCTGACCTGCACACGCGAGCCACCACCACGGGTCTACCTGACCTGCAGGTCCCCACAGGTGAGCCACCACCACGGGTCTACCTGACCTGCAGGTCCCCACACGCGAGCCACCACCACGGGTCTCCCTGACCTGCAGGTCCGCACACGCGATCCACCACCACGGGTCTACCTGACCTGCACACGCGAGCCAGCACCACGGGTCTACCTTACCTGCACACGCGAGCCACCACCACGGGTCTACCTGACCTGCAGGTCCCCACACGCGAGCCACCACCACGGGTCTACCTGACCTGCAGGTCCCCACACGCGAGCCACCACCACGGGTCTACCTGACCTGCAGGTCCCCACACGCGAGCCTCCACCACGGGTCTACCTGACCTGCAGGTCCCCACACGCGAGCCACCACCACGGGTCTACCTGACCTGCACACGCGAGCCACCACCACGGGTCTCCCTGACCTGCAGGTCCCCACACGCGAGCCACCACCACGGGTCTACCTGACCTGCAGGTCCCCACACGCGAGCCACCACCACGGGTCTACCTGACCTGCAGGTCCCCACACGCGAGCCACCACCACGGGTCTACCTGACCTGCAGGTCCCCACGCGCGAGCCACCACCACGGGTCTCCCTGACCTGCAGGTCCCCACACGCGAGCCACCACCACGGGTCTACCTGACCTGCAGGTCCCCACACGCGAGCCACCACCACGGGTCTACCTGACCTGCAGGTCCCCACACGCGAGCCACCACCACGGGTCTACCTGACCTGCAGGTCCCCACACGCGAGCCACCACCACGGGTCTACCTGACCTGCAGGTCCCCACACGCGAGCCACCACCACGGGTCTACCTGACCTGCAGGTCCCCACACGCGAGCCACCACCACGGGTCTACCTGACCTGCACACGCGAGCCACCACCACGGGTCTACCTGACCTGCACACGCGAGACACCACCACGGGTCTACCTGACCTGCAGGTCCCCACACGCGAGCCACCACCACGGGTCTACCTGACCTGCAGGTCCCCACACGCGAGCCACCACCACGGGTCTCCCTGACCTGCAGGTCCGCACACGCGAGCCACCACCACGGGTCTACCTGACCTGCACACGCGAGCCACCACCATGGGTCTACCTGACCTGCAGGTCCCCACACGCGAGCCACCACCACGGGTCTACCTGACCTGCAGGTCCCCACACGCGAGCCACCACCACGGGTCTACCTGACCTGCAGGTCCCCACACGCGAGCCACCACCACGGGTCTACCTGACCTGCAGGTCCCCACACGCGAGCCACCACCACGGGTCTACCTGACCTGCAGGTCCCCACGCGCGAGCCACCACCACGGGTCTCCCTGACCTGCAGGTCCGCACACGCGAGCCACCACCACGGGTCTACCTGACCTGCACACGCGAGCCACCACCACGGGTCTACCTGACCTGCAGGTCCCCACAGGTGAGCCACCACCACGGGTCTACCTGACCTGCAGGTCCCCACACGCGAGCCACCACCACGGGTCTCCCTGACCTGCAGGTCCGCACACGCGATCCACCACCACGGGTCTACCTGACCTGCACACGCGAGCCAGCACCACGGGTCTACCTGACCTGCACACGCGAGCCACCACCACGGGTCTACCTGACCTGCAGGTCCCCACACACGAGCCAGCACCACGGGTCTACCTGACCTGCAGGTCCCCACACGCGAGCCAGCACCACGGGTCTACCTGACCTGCAGGTCCCCACACGCGAGCCAGCACCACGGGTCTACCTGACCTGCAGGTCCCCACACGCGAGCCACCACCACGGGTCTACCTGACCAGCAGGTCCCCACACGCGAGCCACCACCACGGGTCTACCTGACCTGCACACGCGAGCCACCACCACGGGTCTACCTGACCTGCAGGTCCGCACACGCGAGCCACCACCACGGGTCTACCTGACCTGCAGGTCCCCACACGCGAGCCACCACCACGGGTCTCCCTGACCTGCAGGTCCCCACACGCGAGCCACCACCACGGGTCTACCTGACCTGCACACGCGAGCCACCACCACGGGTCTACCTGACCTGCAGGTCCCCACACGCGAGCCACCACCACGGGTCTACCTGACCTGCAGGTCCCCACACGCGAGCCACCACCACGGGTCTACATGACCTGCAGGTCCCCACACGCGAGCCACCACCACGGGTCTAACTGACCTGCAGGTCCCCACACGCGAGCCACCACCACGGGTCTACCTGACCTGCAGGTCCCCACACGCGAGCCACCATCACGGGTCTACCTGACCTGCAGGTCCGCACACGCGAGCCACCACCACGGGTCTACCTGACCTGCAGGTCCCCACACGCGAGCCACCACCACGGGTCTACCTGACCTGCAGGTCCGCACACGCGAGCCACCACCACGGGTCTACCTGACCTGCACACGCGAGCAACCACCACGGGTCTACATGACCTGCACACGCGAGCCAACACCACGGGTCTACCTGACCTGCAGTTCCCCACACGCGAGCCACCACCACGGGTCTACATGACCTGCACACGCGAGCCACCACCACGGGTCTACCTGACCTGCAGGTCCCCCCACACGCGAGCCACCACCACGGGTCTACCTGACCTGCAGGTCCCCACACGCGAGCCACCACCACGGGTCTACCTGACCTGCACACGCGAGACACCACCACGGGTCTACCTGACCTGCAGGTCCCCACACGCGAGCCACCACCACGGGTCTACCTGACCTGCACACGCGAGCCAACACCACGGGTCATACCTGACCTGCACACGCGAGCCACCACCAGGGTCTACCTGACCTGCACCCGCGAGCCAACACCACGGGTCTACCTGACCTGCACACGCGAGCCAACACCACGGGTCTACCTGACCTGCACACGCGAGGCCAACACCACGGGTCTACCTGACCTGCACACGGGAGCCACCATAACGGGTCTACCTGACATGCAGGTCCCCACACGCGAGCCACCACCACGGGTCTACCTGACCTGCACACGCGAGCCAACACCACGGGTCTACCTGACCTGCACACGCGAGCCACCACCACGGTCTACCTGACCTGCAGGTCCCCACACGCGAGCCACCACCACGGGTCTTACCTGACCTGCAGGTACCCACACGCGAGCCAACCACCACGGGTCTACCTGACCTGCAGGTCCCCACACGCGAGCCACCACCACGGGTCTACCTGACCTGCACACGCGAGCCAACACCACGGGTCTACCTGACCTGCACACGCGAGCCAACCACCACGGGTCTACCTGACCTGCACACGCGAGCCAACACCACGGGTCTACCTGACCTGCACACGCGAGCCACCACCATGGTCTACCTGACCCTGCACACGCGAGCCACCATCATGGTCTACCTGACCCTGCACACGCGAGCCACCACCATGGTCTACCTGACCTGCACACGCGAGCCACCCCCTACCATGGTCTACCTGACCTGCACACGCGAGCCACCACCATGGTCTACCTGACCTGCACACGCGAGCCACCACCATGGTCTACCTGACCTGCACACGCGAGCCACCACCATGGTCTACCTGACCTGCACACGCGAGCCACCACCACGGGTCTACCTGACCTGCACACGCGAGCCACCATCACGGGTCTACCCTGACCTGCACACGCGAGCCACCACCACGGGTCTAACTGACCTGCACACGCGAGCCACCACCACGGGTCTACCTGACCTGCAGGTCCCCCACCGCGAGCCACCACCACGGGTCTACCTGACCTGCAGGTCCCCACACGCGAGCCACCACCACGGGTCTACCTGACCTGCAGGTACCCACACGCGAGCCACCACCACGGGTCTACCTGACCTGCACACGCGAGCCAACACCACGGGTCTACCTGACCTGCACACGCGAGCCAACACCACGGGTCTACCTGACCTGCACACGCGAGCCAACACCACGGGTCTACCTGACCTGCACACGCGAGCACCATCACGGGTCTACCTGACCTGCACACGCGAGCCACCACCACGGGTCTACCTGACCTGCACACGCGAGCCAACACCACGGGTCTACCTGACCTGCACACGCGAGCCACCACCACGGGTCTACCTGACCTGCAGGTCCCCACACGCGAGCCACCACCACGGGGTCTATCTGACCTGCACACGCGAGCCACCCACCACGGGTCTCCCTGACCTGCAGGTCCCCACCGCGCGAGCCACCACCACGGGTCTACCTGACCTGCACACGCGAGCCACCACCACGGGTCTACCTGACCTGCAGGTCCCCCACACGCCGAGCCACCACCACGGGTCTACCTGACCTGCACACGCGAGCCACCACCACGGGTCTACCTGACCTGCAGGTCCCCACACGCGAGCCACCACCACGGGTCTACCTGACCTGCAGGTCCCCACACGCGAGCCACCACCACGGGTCTACCTGACCTGCACACGCGAGCCACCACCACGGGTCTACCTGACCTGCAGGTCCCCACACGCGAGCCACCACCACGGGTCTACCTGACCTGCAGGGTCCGTACACCGCGAGCCACCACCACGGGTTCTACCTGACCTGCAGGTCCCCACACGCGAGCCACCACCACGGGTCTCCCTGACCTGCAGGTCCCCCACGCGCGAGCCACCACCACGGGTCTATCTGACCTGCAAGTCCCCACACGCGAGCCACCACCACGGGTCTACCTGACCTGCAGGTCCCACATGCGAGCCACCACCACGGGTCTCCCTGACCTGCAGGTCCCCACACGCGAGCCACCACCACGGGTCTACCTGACCTGCAGGTCCCCACACGCGAGCCACCACCACGGGTCTCCCTGACCTGCAGGTCCCCACACGCGAGCCACCACCACGGGTCTACCTGACCTGCAGGTCCCCACACGCGAGCCACCACCACGGGTCTCCCTGACCTGCAGGTCCCCACACGCGAGCCACCACCACGGGTCTACTGACCTGCAGGTCCTCAATTGCGAGCCACCACCACGGGTCTACCTGACCTGCAGGTCCCCACACGCGAGCCACCACCACGGGTCTACCTGACCTGCAGGTCCCCACACGCGAGCCACCACCAAGGGTCTACCTGACCTGCAGGTCCCCACACGCGAGCCACCACCACGGGTCTACTGACCTGCAGGTCCCCACACGCGAGCCACCACCACGGGTCTACCTGACCTGCAGGTCCCCACACGCGAGCCACCACCACGGGTCTCCCTGACCTGCACACGCGAGCCACCACCACGGGTCTACCTGACCTGCAGGTCCCCACACGCGAGCCACCACCACGGGTCTACCTGACCTGCAGGTCCCCACACGCGAGCCACCACCACGGGTCTACCTGACCTGCAGGTCCCCACACGCGAGCACCACCACGGGTCTACCTGACCTGCAGGTCCCCACACGCGAGCCACCACCACGGGTCTACCTGACCTGCAGGTCCCCACACACGAGCCACCACCACGGGTCTACCTGACCTGCACACGCGAGCCACCACCACGGGTCTACCTGACCTGCAGGTCCCCACACACGAGCCACCACCACGGTCCTACCTGACCTGCAGGTCCCCACACGCGAGCCACCACCACGGGTCTACCTGACCTGCAGGTCCCCAATTGCGAGCCACCACCACGGGTCTACCTGACCAGCAGGTCCCCACACGCGAGCCACCACCACGGGTCTACCTGACCTGCACACGCGAGCCACCACCACGGGTCTACCTGACCTGCAGGTCCCCACACGCGAGCCACCACCACGGGTCTACCTGACCTGCAGGTCCCCACACGCGAGCCACCACCACGGGTCTAACTGACCTGCAGGTCCCCACACGCGAGCCACCACCACGGGTCTACCTGACCTGCAGGTCCCCACACGCGAGCCACCACCACGGGTCTACCTGACCTGCAGGTCCGTACACGCGAGCCACCACCACGGGTCTACCTGACCTGCAGGTCCCCACACGCGAGCCACCACCACGGGTCTACCTGACCTGCAGGTCCCCACACGCGAGCCACCACCACGGGTCTACCTGACCTGCAGGTCCCCACACACGAGCCACCTCCACGGGTCTACCTGACCTGCAGGTCCCCACACGCGAGCCACCACCACGGGTCTACCTGACCTGCACACGGCAGCCACCACCACGGGGTCTACCTGACCTGCAGGTCCCCACACACGAGCCACCACCACGGGTCTACCTGACCTGCAGGTCCCCACACGCGAGCCACCACCACGGGTCTACCTGACCTGCAGGTCCCCACACGCGAGCCACCACCACGGGTCTACCTGACCTGCACACGGGAGCCACCACCACGGGTCTACCTGACCTGCACACGCGAAGCCAAACACCACGGGTCTACCTGACCTGCAGGTCCCCACACACGAGCCCCACCACGGGTCTACCTGACCTGCAGGTCCCCACACACGAGCCACCACCACGGTCTACCTGACCTGCACACGCGAGCCACCACCACGGGTCTACCTGACCTGCAGGTCCCCACACGCGAGCCACCACCACGGGTCTACCTGACCTGCAGGTCCCCAATTGCGAGCCACCACCACGGGTCTACCTGACCAGCAGGTCCCCACACGCGAGACACCACCACGGGTCTACCTGACCTGCAGGTCCCCACACGCGAGCCACCACCACGGGTCTACCTGACCTGCAGGTCCCCACACGCGAGCCACCACCACGGGTCTACCTGACCTGCAGTTCCCCACACGCGAGCCACCACCACGGGTCTAACTGACCTGCAGGTCCCCACACGCGAGCCACCACCACGGGTCTACCTGACCCTGCAGGTCCCCACACGCGAGCCACCACCATGGTCTACCTGACCTGCAGGTCCCCACACGCGAGCCACCACCACGGGTCTACCTGACCTGCAGGTCCCCACACCGAGCCACCATCACGGGTCTACCTGACCTGCAGTTCCCCCACACGCGAGCCACCACCACGGGTCTACCTGACCTGCAGGTCCCCCACACGCGAGCCACCACCACAGGTCTACCTGACCTGCAGGTCCCCACACGCGAGCCACCACCACGGGTCTACCTGACCTGCACAAGCGAGGCCACCACCACGGGTCTACCTGACCTGCAGGTCCCCACACGCGAGCCACCACCACGGGTCTACCTGACCTGCAGGTCCCCACACGCGAGCCACCACCACGGGTCTACCTGACCTCCAGGTCCGCACACGCGAGCCACCACCACAGGTCTACCTGACCTGCAGGTCCGTACACCGAGCCACCACCACGGGTCTACCTGACCTGCAGGTCCCCACACGCGATCCACCACCACAGGTCTACCTGACCTGCAGGTCCCCACACGCGAGCCACCACCACGGGTCTACCTGACCTGCACAAGCGAGCCACCACCACGGGTCTACCTGACCTGCAGGTCCCCACACGCGAGCCACCACCACGGGTCTACCTGACCTGCAGGTCCCCACACGCGAGCCACCACCACGGGTCTACCTGACCTGCAGGTCCCCACACGCGAGCCACCACCACGGGTCTAACTGACCTGCAGGTCCCCACACGCGAGCCACCACCACGGGTCTACCTGACCTGCAGGTCCCCACACGCGAGCCACCACCATGGTCTACCTGACCTGCAGGTCCCCACACGCGAGCCACCACCACGGGTCTACCTGACCTGCAGGTCCCCACACGCGAGCCTCCATCACGGGTCTACCTGACCTGCAGTTCCCCACACGCGAGCCACCACCACGGGTCTACCTGACCTGCAGGTCCCCACACCGCGAGCCACCACCACAGGTCTACCTGACCTGCAGGTCCCCCACACGCGAGCCACCACCACGGGTCTACCTGACCTGCACAAGCGAGCCACCACCACGGGTCTACCTGACCTGCAGGTCCCCACACGCGAGCCACCACCACGGGTCTACCTGACCTGCAGGTCCCCACACGCGAGCCACCACCACGGGTCTACCTGACCTGCACACGCGAGCCAACACCACGGGTCTACCTGACCTGCACACGCGAGCCAACACCACGGGTCTACCTGACCTGCACACGCGAGCCACCCACCACGGGTCTACCTGACCTGCACACGCGAGCCAACACCACGGGTCTACCTGACCTGCAGGTCCCCACACGCGAGCACCACCACGGGTCTACCTGACCTGCGGTCCCCACACGCGAGCCACCACCACGGTCTACCTGACCTGCACACGCGAGCCACCACCACGGGTCTCCCTGACCTGCAGGTCCCCACGCGCGAGCCACCACCACGGGTCTACCTGACCTGCACACGCGAGCCACCACCACGGTTCTACCTGACCTGCAGGTCCCCACACGCGAGCCACCACCACGGGTCTACCTGACCTGCAGGTCCCCACACGCGAGCCACCACCACGGGTCTACCTGACCTGCAGGTCCCCACACGCGAGCCACCACCACGGGTCTACCTGACCTGCACACGCGAGCCACCACCACGGGTCTACCTGACCTGCAGGTCCCCACACGCGAGCCACCACCACGGGTCTACCTGACCTGCAGGTCCCCACACGCGAGCCACCACCACGGGTCTACCTGACCTGCACACGCGAGCCACCCACCACGGGTCTACCTGACCTGCAGGTCCCCACACGCGAGCCACCACCACGGGTCTACCTGACCTGCAGGTCCGTACACGCGAGCCACCACCACGGGTCTACCTGACCTGCAGGTCCCCACACGCGAGCCACCACCACGGGTTCTCCCTGACCTGCAGGTCCCCACGCGGCGAGCCACCACCACGGGTCTATCTGACCTGCAAGTCCCCACACGCGAGCCACCACCACGGGTCTACCTGACCTGCAGGTCCCCACATGCGAGCCACCACCACGGGTCTCCCTGACCTGCAGGTCCCCACACGCGAGCCACCACCACGGGTCTACCTGACCTGCAGGTCCCCACACGCGAGCCACCACCACGGGTCTCCCTGACCTGCAGGTCCCCACACGCGAGCCACCACCACGGGTCTACCTGACCTGCAGGTCCCCACACGCGAGCCACCACCACGGGTCTCCCTGACCTGCAGGTCCCCACACGCGAGCCGACCACCACGGGTCTACCTGACCTGCAGGTCCTCAATTGCGAGCCACCACCACGGGTCTACCTGACCTGCAGGTCCCCACACGCGAGCCACCACCACGGGTCTACCTGACCTGCAGGTCCCCACACGCGAGCCCACCACCAAGGGTCTACCTGACCTGCAGGTCCCCACACGCGAGCCACCACCACGGGTTCTACTGACCTGCAGGTCCCCACACGCGAGCCACCACCACGGGTCTACCTGACCTGCAGGTCCCCACACGCGAGCCACCACCACGGGTCTCCCTGACCTGCACACGCGAGCCACCACCACGGGTCTACCTGACCTGCAGGTCCCCACACGCGAGCCACCACCACGGGTCTACCTGACCTGCAGGTCCCCACACGCGAGCCACCACCACGGGTCTACCTGACCTGCAGGTCCCCACACGCGAGCCACCACCACGGGTCTACCTGACCTGCAGGTCCCCACACGCGAGCCACCACCACGGGTCTACCTGACCTGCAGGTCCCCACACACGAGCCACCACCACGGGTCTACCTGACCTGCACACGCGAGCCACCACCACGGGTCTACCTGACCTGCAGGTCCCCACACACGAGCCACCACCACGGGTCTACCTGACCTGCAGGTCCCCACACGCGAGCCACCACCACGGGTCTACCTGACCTGCAGGTCCCCCAATTGCGAGCCACCACCACGGGTCTACCTGACCAGCAGGTCCCCACACGCGAGCCACCACCACGGGTCTACCTGACCTGCACACGCGAGCCACCACCACGGGTCTACCTGACCTGCAGGTCCCCACACGCGAGCCACCACCACGGGTCTACCTGACCTGCAGGTCCCCACACGCGAGCCACCACCACGGGTCTAACTGACCTGCAGGGTCCCCACACGCGAGCCACCACCACGGGTCTACCTGACCTGCAGGTCCCCACACGCGAGCCACCACCACGGGTCTACCTGACCTGCAGGTCCGTACACGCGAGCCACCACCACGGGTCTACCTGACCTGCAGGTCCCCACACGCGAGCCACCACCACGGGTCTACCTGACCTGCAGGTCCCCACACGCGAGCCACCACCACGGGTCTACCTGACCTGCAGGTCCCCACACACGAGCCACCTCCACGGGTCTACCTGACCTGCAGGTCCCCACACGCGAGCCACCACCACGGGTCTACCTGACCTGCACACGGCAGCCACCACCACGGGTCTACCTGACCTGCAGGTCCCCACACACGAGCCACCACCACGGGTCTACCTGACCTGCAGGTCCCCACACGCGAGCCACCACCACGGGTCTACCTGACCTGCAGGTCCCCACACGCGAGCCACCACCACGGGTCTACCTGACCTGCACACGGGAGCCACCACCACGGGTCTACCTGACCTGCACACGCGAGCCAACACCACGGGTCTACCTGACCTGCAGGTCCCCACACACACGAGCCTCCACCACGGGTCTACCTGACCTGCAGGTCCCCACACACGAGCCACCACCACGGGTCTACCTGACCTGCACACGCGAGCCACCACCACGGGTCTACCTGACCTGCAGGTCCCCCACACGCGAGCCACCACCACGGGTCTACCTGACCTGCAGGTTCCCAATTGCGAGCCACCACCACGGGTCTACCTGACCAGCAGGTCCCCACACGCGAGACACCACCACGGGTCTACCTGACCTGCAGGTCCCCACACGCGAGCCACCACCACGGGTCTACCTGACCTGCAGGTCCCACACGCGAGCCACCACCACGGGTCTACCTGACCTGCAGTTCCCCCACACGCGAGCCACCACCACGGGTCTAACTGACCTGCAGGTCCCCACACGCGAGCCACCACCACGGGTCTACCTGACCTGCAGGTCCCCACACGCGAGCCACCACCATGGTCTACCTGACCTGCAGGTCCCCACACGCGAGCCACCACCACGGGTCTACCTGACCTGCAGGTCCCCACACGCGAGCCACCATCACGGGTCTACCTGACCTGCAGTTCCCCACACGCGAGCCACCACCACGGGTCTACCTGACCTGCAGGTCCCCACACGCGAGCCACCACCACAGGTCTACCTGACCTGCAGGTCCCCACACGCGAGCCACCACCACGGGTCTACCTGACCTGCACAAGCGAGCCACCACCACGGGTCTACCTGACCTGCAGGTCCCCACACGCGAGCCACCACCCACGGGTCTACCTGACCTGCAGGTCCCCACACGCGAGCCACCACCACGGGTCTACCTGACCTCCAGGTCCGCACACGCGAGCCACCACCACGGGTCTACCTGACCTGCAGGTCCGTACACGCGAGCCACCACCACGGGTCTACCTGACCTGCAGGTCCCCACACGCGATCCACCACCACAGGTCTACCTGACCTGCAGGTCCCCACACGCGAGCCACCACCACGGGTCTACCTGACCTGCACAAGCGAGCCACCACCACGGGTCTACCTGACCTGCAGGTCCCCACACGCGAGCCACCACCACGGGTCTACCTGACCTGCAGGTCCCCACACGCGAGCCACCACCACGGGTCTACCTGACCTGCAGGTCCCCACACGCGAGCCACCACCACGGGTCTAACTGACCTGCAGGTCCCCACACGCGAGCCACCACCACGGGTCTACCTGACCTGCAGGTCCCCACACGCGAGCCACCACCATGGTCTACCTGACCTGCAGGTCCCCACACGCGAGCCACCACCACGGGTCTACCTGACCTGCAGGTCCCCCACACGCGAGCCACCATCACGGGTCTACCTGACCTGCAGTTCCCCACACGCGAGCCACCACCACGGGTCTACCTGACCTGCAGGTCCCCACACGCGAGCCACCACCCACAGGTCTACCTGACCTGCAGGTCCCCACACGCGAGCCACCACCACGGGTCTACCTGACCTGCACAAGCGAGCCACCACCACGGGTCTACCTGACCTGCAGGTCCCCACACGCGAGCCACCACCACGGGTCTACCTGACCTGCAGGTCCCCACACGCGAGCCACCACCACGGGTCTACCTGACCTGCAGGTCCGCACACGCGAGCCACCACCCACGGGTCTACCTGACCTGCAGGTCCGTACACGCGAGCCACCACCACGGGTCTACCTGACCTGCAGGTCCCCACACGCGATCCACCACCACAGGTCTACCTGACCTGCAGGTCCCCCACACGCGAGCCACCACCACGGGTCTACCTGACCTGCACAAGCGAGCCACCACCACGGGTCTACCTGACCTGCAGGTCCCCACACGCGAGCCACCACCACGGGGTCTACCTGACCTGCAGGTCCCCAATTGCGAGCCACCACCACGGGTCTACCTGACCTGCAGGTCCCCAACACGCGAGCCACCACCACGGGTCTACCTGACCTGCAGGGTCCGTACACGCGAGCCACCACCACGGGTCTACCTGACCTGCAGGTCCCCACACGCGAGCCACCACCACGGGTCTACCTGACCTGCACACAGCGAGCCAACACCACGGGTCCTACCTGACCTGCACACGCGAGCCACCACCACGGGTCTACCTGACCTGCAGGTCCCCACACGCGAGCCACCATCACGGGTCTACCTGACCTGCAGGTCCCCACACGCGAGCCACCACCACGGGTCTACCTGACCTGCAGGTCCGTACACGCGAGCCACCACCACGGGTCTACCTGACCTGCAGGTCCCCACACGCGAGCCACCACCACGGGTCTACCTGACCTGCAGGTCCCCCACACGCGAGCCACCACCACGGGTCTACCTGACCTGCACACGGGAGCCACCACCACGGGTCTACCTGACCTGCAGGTCCCCACACGCGAGCCACCATCACGGTCTACCTGACCTGCAGGTCCCCACACACGAGCCACCCACGGGTCTACTGACCTGCACACGCGAGCCACCACCACGGGTCTACCTGACCTGCACACGCGAGCCACCACCACGGGTCTACCTGACCTGCAGGTCCCCACACGCGAGCCACCACCACGGGTCTCCCTGACCTGCAGGTCCCCACACGCGAGCCACCACCACGGGTCTACCTGACCTGCAGGTCCCCACACTGCCGAGCCAGCACCACGGGTCTACCTGACCTGCACACGCGAGCCACCACCACGGGTTCTACCTGACCTGCAGGTCCCCACACGCGAGCCACCACCACGGGTCTACCTGACCTGCACACGCGAGCCACCACCACGGGTCTACCTGACCTGCAGGTCCCCACACACGAGCCACCACCACGGGTCTACCTGACCTGCAGGTCCCCACACGCGAGCCACCCACGGGTCTCCCTGACCTGCAGGTCCCCACACGCGAGCCACCACCACGGGTCTACCTGACCTGCAGGTCCCCACATGCGAGCCAGCACCAACGGGTCTACCTGACCTGCACACGCGAGCCACCACCACGGGGTCTACCTGACCTGCAGGTCCCCACACACGAGCCACCACCACGGGTCTACCTGACCTGCAGGTCCCCACACGCGAGCCACCACCAGGGTCTACCTGACCTGCAGGTCCCCACACGCGAGCCACCACCACGGGTCTACCTGACCTGCAGGTCCCCAATTGCGAGGCCACCACCACGGGTCTACCTGACCAGCAGGTCCCCACACGCGAGCCACCACCACGGGTCTACCTGACCTGCACACGCGAGCCACCACCACGGGTCTACCTGACCTGCAGGTCCCCACAACGCGAGCCACCATCACGGGTCTACCTGACCTGCAGGTCCCCACACGCGAGCCACCACCACGGGTCTACCTGACCTGCAGGTCCGTACACGCGAGCCACCACCACGGGTCTACCTGACCTGCAGGTCCCCACACGGCGAGCCACCACCACGGGTCTACCTGACCTGCAGGTCCCCACACGCGAGCCACCACCACGGGTCTACCCTGACCTGCACACGGGAGCCACCACCACGGGTCTACCTGACCTGCAGGTCCCCACACACGCGAGCCACCATCACGGGTCTACCTGACCTGCAGGTCCCCCACACACGAGCCACCACCACGGGTCTACCTGACCTGCACACCGCGAGCCACCACCACAGGTCTACCTGACCTGCACACGCGAGCCACCACCACGGGTCTACCTGACCTGCAGGTCCCCACACGCGAGCCACCACCACGGGTCTCCCTGACCTGCAGGTCCCACACGCGAGCCACCACCACGGGTCTACCTGACCTGCAGGTCCCCACACGCGAGCCCAGCACCACGGGTCTACCTGACCTGCACACGCGAGCCACCACCACGGGTCTACCTGACCTGCAGGTCCCCACACCGCGAGCCACCACCACGGGTCTACCTGACCTGCACACGCGAGCCACCACCACGGGTCTACCTGACCTGCAGGTCCCCACACACGAGCCACCACCACGGGTCTACCTGACCTGCAGGTCCCCACACGCCGCGAGCCCACCACCACGGGTCTCCCTGACCTGCAGGTCCCCACACACGCGAGCCACCACCACGGGTCTACCTGACCTGCAGGTCCCCCCTCATGCGAGCCAGCACCACGGGTCTACCTGACCTGCACACGCGAGCCACCACCACGGGTCTAACCTGACCTGCAGGTCCCCACACGAGCCACCACCACGGGTCTACCTGACCTGCAGGTCCCCACACGCGAGCCACCACCACGGGTCTACCTGACCTGCAGGTCCCCACACGCGAGCCACCACCACGGGTCTACCTGACCTGCAGGTCCCCAATTGCGAGCCACCACCACGGGTCTACCTGACCAGCAGGTCCCCACACGCGAGCCACCACCACGGGTCTACCTGACCTGCACACGCGAGCCACCACCACGGGTCTACCTGACCTGCAGGTCCCCACACGGCGAGCCACCACCACGGGTCTACCTGACCTGCAGGTCCCCACACGCGAGCCACCACCACGGGTCTACCTGACCTGCAGGTCCCCACACGCGAGCCACCACCACGGGTCTAACTGACTGCAGGTCCCCACACGCGAGCCACCACCCACGGGTCTACCTGACCTGCAGGTCCCCACACGCGAGCCACCACCATGGTCTACCTGACCTGCAGGTCCCCACACGCGAGCCACCACCACGGGTCTACCTGACCTGCAGGTCCCCACACGCGAGCCACCATCACGGGTCTACCTGACCTGCAGTTCCCACACGCGAGCCACCACCACGGGTCTACCTGACCTGCAGGTCCCCACACGCGAGCCACCACCACAGGTCTACCTGACCTGCAGGTCCCCCACACGCCCCCGAGCCACCACCACGGGTCTACCTGACCTGCACAAGCGAGCCACCACCACGGGTCTACCTGACCTGCAGGTCCCCACACGCGAGCCACCACCACGGGTCTACCTGACCTGCAGGTCCCCACACGCGAGCCACCACCACGGTCTACCTGACCTGCAGGTCCGCACACGGCGAGCCACCACCACGGGTCTACCTGACCTGCAGGTCCGTACACGCGAGCCACCACCACGGGTCTACCTGACCTGCAGGTCCCCACACGCGATCCACCACCACAGGTCTACCTGACCTGCAGGTCCCCACACGCGAGCCACCACCACGGGTCTACCTGACCTGCACAAGCGAGCCACCACCACGGGTCTACCTGACCTGCAGGTCCCCACACGCGAGCCACCACCACGGGTCTACCTGACCTGCAGGTCCCCACACGCGAGCCACCACCACGGGTCTACCTGACCTGCAGGACCCCACACGCGAGCCACCACCCACGGGTCTAACTGACCTGCAGGTCCCCACACGCGAGCCACCACCACGGGTCTACCTGACCTGCAGGTCCCCACACGCGAGCCACCACCCATGGTCTACCTGACCTGCAGGTCCCCACACGCGAGCCACCACCACGGGTCTACCTGACCTGCAGGTCCCCACACGCGAGCCACCATCACGGGTTCTACCTGACCTGCAGTTCCCCACACGCGAGCCACCACCACGGGTCTACCTGACCTGCAGGTCCCCACACGCGAGCCACCACCACAGGTCTACCTGACCTGCAGGTCCCCACACCGCGAGCCACCACCACGGTCTACCTGACCTGCACAAGCGAGCCACCACCACGGGTCTACCTGACCTGCAGGTCCCCACACGCGAGCCACCACCACGGGTCTACCTGACCTGCAGGTCCCCACACGCGAGCCACCACCACGGGTCTACCTGACCTGCAGGTCCGCACACGCGAGCCACCACCACGGGTCTACCTGACCTGCAGGTCCGTACACGCGAGCCACCACCACGGGTCTACCTGACCTGCAGGTCCCCACACGCGATCCACCACCACAGGTCTACCTGACCTGCAGGTCCCCACACACGCGAGCCACCACCACGGGTCTACCTGACCTGCACAAGCGAGCCACCACCACGGGTCTACCTGACCTGCAGGTCCCCACACGCGAGCCACCACCACGGGTCTACCTGACCTGCAGGTCCCCAATTGCGAGCCACCACCACGGGTCTACCTGACCTGCAGGTCCCCACACGCGAGCCACCACCACGGGTCTACCTGACCTGCAGGTCCGTACACGCGAGCCACCACCACGGGTCTACCTGACCTGCAGGTCCCCACACGCGAGCCACCACCACGGGTCTACCTGACCTGCACACGCGAGCCAACACCCACGGGTCTACCTGACCTGCACACGCGAGCCACCACCACGGGTCTACCTGACCTGCAGGTCCCCACACGCGAGCCACCATCACGGGTCTACCTGACCTGCAGGTCCCCACACGCGAGCCACCACCACGGGTCTACCTGACCTGCAGGTCCGTACACGCGAGCCACCACCACGGGTCTACCTGACCTGCAGGTCCCCAACACGCGAGCCACCACCACGGGTCTACCTGACCTGCAGGTCCCACACGCGAGCCACCACCACGGGTCTACTGACCTGCACACGGGAGCCACCACCACGGGGTCTACCTGACCTGCAGGTCCCCACACGCGAGCCACCATCACGGGTCTACCTGACCTGCAGGTCCCCACCACACGAGCCACCACCACGGGTCTACCTGACCTGCACACGCGAGCCACCACCACGGGTCTACCTGACCTGCACACCTGCGAGCCACCACCACGGGTCTACCTGACCTGCAGGTCCCCACACGCGAGCCACCACCACGGGTCTCCCTGACCTGCAGGTCCCACACACGCGAGCCACCACCACGGTCTACCTGACCTGCAGGTCCCCACACGCGAGCCAGCACCACGGGTCTACCTGACCTGCACACGCGAGCCACCACCACGGGTCTACCTGACCTGCAGGTCCCCACACGCGAGCCACCACCCACGGGTCTACCTGACCTGCACACGCGAGCCACCACCACGGGTCTACCTGACCTGCAGGTCCCCACACACAGCCAGCCACCACCACGGGTCTACCTGACCTGCAGGTCCCCACACGCGAGCCACCACCACGGGTCTCCCTGACCTGCAGGTCCCCACACGCGAGCCACCACCACGGGTCTACCTGACCTGCAGGTCCCCACATGCGAGCCAGCACCACGGGTCTACCTGACCTGCACACGGCGAGCCACCACCAACGGGTCTACCTGACTGCAGGTCCCCACACACGAGCCACCACCACGGGTCTACCTGACCGCAGGTCCCCACACGCGAGCCACCACCACGGGTCTACCTGACCTGCAGGTCCCCACACGCGAGCCACCACCACGGGTCTACCTGACCTGCAGGTCCCCAATTGCGAGCCACCACCACGGGTCTTACCTGACCAGCAGGTCCCCACACGCGAGCCACCACCACGGGTCTACCTGACCTGCACACCGCGAGCCACCACCACGGGTCTACCTGACCTGCAGGTCCCCACACGCGAGCCCACCACCACGGGTCTACCTGACCTGCAGGTCCCCACACGCGAGCCAACCACCACGGGTCTACCTGACCTGCAGGTCCCCACACGCGAGCCACCACCACGGGTCTAACTGACCTGCAGGTCCCCACACCGCGAGCCACCACCACGGGTCTACCTGACCTGCAGGTCCCCACACGCGAGCCACCACCATGGTCTACCTGACCTGCAGGTCCCCACACGCGAGCCACCACCACGGGTCTACCTGACCTGCAGGTCCCCACACGCGAGCCACCCCATCAGGGTCTACCTGACCTGCAGTTCCCCACACGCGAGCCACCACCACGGGTCTACCTGACCTGCAGGTCCCCACACGCGAGCCACCACCACGGGTCTACCTGACCTGCAGGTCCCCACACGCGAGCCACCACCACGGGTCTACTGACCTGCAGGTCCCACACGCGAGCCAACCACCACGGGTCTACCTGACCTGCAGGTCCCCAATTGCGAGCCACCACCACGGGTCTACCTGACCTGCAGGTCCCGTACACCGCGAGCCACCACCACGGGTCTACCTGACCTGCAGGTCCCCACACGCGAGCCACCACCACGGGTCTACCTGACCTGCAGGTCCGTACACCCATCGCGAGCCACCACCACGGGTCTACCTGACCTGCAGGTCCCCACACCGCGAGCCACCACCACAGGTCTACCTGACCTGCAGGTCCCCACACGCCGAGCCACCACCACGGGTCTACCTGACCTGCACAAGCGAGCCACCACCACGGGTCTACCTGACCTGCAGGTCCCCAATTGCGAGCCACCACCACGGGTCTACCTGACCTGCAGGTCCCCACACGCGAGCCACCACCACGGGTCTACCTGACCTGCAGGTCCCCACACGCGAGCCACCACCACGGGTCTACCTGACCTGCAGGTCCGTACACGCGAGCCACCACACGGGTCTACCTGACCTGCAGGTCCCCACACGCGAGCCACCACCACGGGTCTACCTGACCTGCACACGCGAGCCACCACCACGGGTCTACCTGACCTGCAGGTCCCCACACGCGAGCCACCACCACGGGTCTACCTGACCTGCACACGAGAGCCACCACCACGGGTCTAACTGACCTGCACACGCGAGCCACCACCACGGGTCTACCTGACCTGCAGCTCCCCACACGCGAGACACCACCACGGTCTACCTGACCTGCAGGTCCCCACACACGAGCCACCACCACGGTCTACTGACCTGCAGGTCCCCCACACGCGAGCCACCATCACGGGTCTACCTGACCTGCAGGTCCCCACACACGAGCCACCACCACGGTCTACCTGACCTGCAAGTCCCCACACGCGAGCCACCACCACGGGTCTACCTGACCTGCAGGTCCCCACACGCGAGACACCCCACCACGGGTCTACCTGACCTGCAGGTCCCCCACACACGAGCCACCACCACGGTCTACCTGACCTGCAGGTCCCCCACACGCGAGACACCACCACGGGGTCTACCTGACCTGCACACGCGAGCCACCACCACGGGTCTACCTGACCTGCAGGTCCCCACACGCGAGACACCACCACGGGTCTAACCTGACCTGCACACGCGAGACACCACCACGGGTCTACCTGACCTGCAGGTCCCCACACGCGAGCCACCACCACGGTCCTACCTGACCTGCAGGTCCCCACACGCGAGACACCACCACGGGTCTACCTGACCTGCAGGTCCCCCACACACGAGCCACCACCACGGGTCTACCTGACCTGCAGGTCCCCACACGCGAGACACCACCACGGGTCTACCTGACCTGCACACGCGAGCCACCACCACGGGTCTACCTGACCTGCAGGTCCCCACACCGAGACACAACCACGGGTCTACCTGACCTGCACACGCGAGACACCACCAAGGGTCTACCTGACCTGCAGGTCCCCACACGCGAGCCACCACCACGGTCTACCTGACCTGCAGGTCCCCACACGCGAGGACACCACCACGGGTCTACCTGACCTGCAGGTCCCCACACACGAGCCACCACCACGGGTCTACCTGACCTGCAGGTCCCCACACGCGAGACACCACCACGGGTCTACCTGACCTGCACACGCGAGCCACCACCACGGGTCTACCTGACCTGCAGGTCCCCACCACGCGAGCCACCACCATGGTCTACCTGACCTGCACACGCGAGCCACCACCATGGGTCTACCTGACCTGCAGGTCCCCACACGCGAGCCACCACCACGGGTCTACCTGACCTGCACACGCGAGCCAGCACCACGGTTCTACCTGACCTGCAGGTCCCCACACGCGAGCCACCACCACGGGTCTACCTGACCTGCACACGCGAGCCACCATCACGGGTCTACCTGACCTGCAGGTCCCCACACGCGAGCCACCACCACGGGTCTACCTGACTGCAGGTCCGTACACGCGAGCCACCACCACGGGTCTACCTGACCTGCAGGTCCCCACACGCGAGCCACCACCACGGGTCTACCTGACATGCAGGTCCGCACACGCGAGCCACCACCACGGGTCTACCTGACCTGCAGGTCCCCACAAGCGAGCCACCACCACGGGTCTACCTGACCTGCAGGTCCCCACACGCGAGCCACCACCATGGGTCTACCTGACATGCAGGTCCCCACACGCGAGCCACCACCACGGGTCTACCTGACATGCAGGTCCTCACACGCGAGCCACCATCACGGGTCTACCTGACCTGCAGGTCCCCACACGCGAGCCACCACCATGGGTCTACCTGACCTGCAGGTCCGTACACGCGAGCCACCACCACGGGTCTACCTGACCTGCAGGTCCCCACACGCGAGCCACCACCACGGGGTCTACCTGACCTGCAGGTCCCCACACGCGAGCCACCACCACGGGTCTACCTGACCTGCACACGCGAGCCAGCACCACGGGTCTACCTGACCTGCACACGCGAGCCAGCACCACGGTCTACCTGACCTGCACACGCGAGCCAGCACCACGGGTCTACCTGACCTGCAGGTCCCACACACGCGAGCCACCACCACGGGTCTACCTAACCTGCAGGTCCCCCACGCGAGCCACCACCACGGGTCTACCTGACCTGCACACGCGAGCCACCACCACGGGTCTACCTGACCTGCAGGTCCCCCACAACGCCGAGCCACCACTACGGGTCTACCTGACCTGCAGGTCCCCACACGCGAGCCACCACCACGGGTCTACCTGACCTGCAGGTCCCCACACGCGAGCCACCACCATGGTCTACCTGACCTGCAGGTCCCCACACGCGAGCCACCACCACGGGTCTACCTGACCTGCACACCGCGAGCCAGCACCACGGTTCTACCTGACCTGCAGGTCCCCACACGCGAGCCACCACCACGGGTCTACCTGACCTGCAGGTCCCCACACGCGAGCCACCATCACGGGTCTACCTGACCTGCAGGTCCCCACACGCGAGCCACCACCACGGGTCTACCTGACCTGCAGGTCCCCACACGCGAGCCACCACCACGGGTCTACCTGACCTGCAGGTCCCCACACGCGAGCCACCACCACGGGTCTACCTGACCTGCAGGTCCCCACACCGCGAGCCACCACCACGGGTCTACCTGACCTGCAGGTCCCCACACGAGAGCCACCACCACGGGTCTACCTGACCTGCACACGCGAGCCACCACCACGGGTCTACCTGACCTGCAGGTCCCCACACGCGAGCCACCACCACGGGTCTACCTCGACCTGCACACGCGAGCCAGCACCACGGGTCTACCTGACCTGCACACAGCGAGCCAGCACCACGGTTCTACCTGACCTGCCCACACGCGAGCCAGCACCACGGGTCTACCTGACCTGCAGGTCCCCACACGCGAGCCACCACCACGGGTCTACCTCACCTGCAGGTCCCCACACGCGAGCCACCACCACGGGTCTACCTGACCTGCAGGTCCCCACACGCGAGCCACCACCACGGGTCTACCTGACCTGCAGGTCCCCACACGCGAGCCACCACACGGGTCTACCTGACCTGCAGGTCCCACACGCGAGCCACCACCATGGTCTACCTGACCTGCATGTCCCCACACGCGAGCCACCACCACGGGTCTACCTGACCTGCAGGTCCCCACACGCCGAGCCACCACCATGGTCTACCTGACCTGCAGGTCCCCACACGCGAGCCACCGCCACGGGTCTACCTGACCTGCAGGTCCCCACACGCGAGCCACCACCACGGGTCTACCTGACCTGCAGGTCCCCACACTACGCGAGCCACCACCATGGTCTACCTGACCTGCAGGTCCCCACACGCGAGCCACCACCATGGTCTACCTGACCTGCAGGTCCCCACAGCGCGAGCCACCACCCACGGGTCTACCTGACCTGCACACGCGAGCCACCACCACGGGTCTAACTGACCTGCACACGCGAGCCAGCACCACGGTTCTACCTGACCTGCAGGTCCCCCACACGCGAGCCACCACCACGGGTCTACCTGACCTGCAGGTCCCACACGCGAGCCACCGCCACGGGTCTACCTGACCTGCAGGTCCCCACACGCGAGCCACCACCACGGGTCTACCTGACCTGCACACGCGAGCCACCACCACGGGTCTACCTGACCTGCAGGTCCCCACACGCGAGCCACCACCATGGTCTACCTGAACCTGCACACGCGAGCCACCACCACGGGTCTACCTGACCTGCACACGCGAGCCACCACCACGGGTCTACCTGACCTGCAGGTCCCCACACGCGAGCCACCACCACGGGTCTACCTGACCTGCAGGTCCCCACACGCGAGCCACCACCACGGGTCTACCTGACCTGCAGGTCCCCACACGCGAGCCACCACCACGGGTCTCCCTGACCTGCAGGTCCCCACACGCGAGCCACCACCACGGGTCTACCTGACCTGCAGGTCCCCACACGCGAGCCACCACCACGGGTCTACCTGACCTGCACACGCGAGCCACCACCACGGGTCTACCTGACCTGCAGGTCCCCACACGCGAGCCAGCACCACGGGTCTACCTGACCTGCAGGTCCCCACACGCGAGCCACCACCACGGGTCTACCTGACCTGCAGGTCCCCACACGCGAGCCACCATCACGGGTCTACCTGACCTGCACACGCGAGCCAGCACCACGGTTCTACCTGACCTGCAGGTCCCCAGACGCGAGCCACCACCACGGGTCTCCCTGACCTGCAGGTCCCCACACGCGAGCCACCACCACGGGTCTACCTGACCTGCAGGTCCCCACACGCGAGCCACCACCACGGGGCTACCTGACCTGCAGGTCCCCACACGCGAGCCACCACCACGGGTCTCCATGACCTGCAGGTCCCCACACGCGAGCCACCACCACGGGTCTACCTGACCTGCAGGTCCCCACACGCGAGCCACCACCACGGGTCTACCTGACCTGCAGGTCCCCACACGCGAGCCACCACCACGGGTCTACCTGACCTGCAGGTCCCCACACGCGAGCCACCACCACGGGTCTAGCTGACATGCAGGTCCCCACACGCGAGCCACCACCACGGGTCTACCTGACCTGCAGGTCCCCACACGCGAGACACCACCACGGGTCTACCTGACCTGCACACGCGAGCCACCACCACGGGTCTACCTGACCTGCAGGTCCCCACACGCGAGACACCACCACGGGTCTACCTGACCTGCACACGCGAGACACCACCACGGGTCTACCTGACCTGCAGGTCCCCACACGCGAGCCACCACCACGGTCTACCTGACCTGCAGGTCCCCACACGCGAGACACCACCACGGGTCTACCTGACCTGCAGGTCCCCACACACGAGCCACCACCACGGGTCTACCTGACCTGCAGGTCCCCACACGCGAGACACCACCACGGGTCTACCTGACCTGCACACGCGAGCCACCACCACGGGTCTACCTGACCTGCAGGTCCCCACACGCGAGACACAACCACGGGTCTACCTGACCTGCACACGCGAGACACCACCACGGGTCTACCTGACCTGCAGGTCCCCACACGCGAGCCACCACCACGGTCTACCTGACCTGCAGGTCCCCACACGCGAGACACCACCACGGGTCTACCTGACCTGCAGGTCCCCACACACGAGCCACCACCACGGGTCTACCTGACCTGCAGGTCCCCACACGCGAGACACCACCACGGGTCTACCTGACCTGCACACGCGAGCCACCACCACGGGTCTACCTGACCTGCAGGTCCCCACACGCGAGCCACCACCATGGTCTACCTGACCTGCACACGCGAGCCACCACCATGGGTCTACCTGACCTGCAGGTCCCCACACGCGAGCCACCACCACGGGTCTACCTGACCTGCACACGCGAGCCAGCACCACGGTTCTACCTGACCTGCAGGTCCCCACACGCGAGCCACCACCACGGGTCTACCTGACCTGCACACGCGAGCCACCATCACGGGTCTACCTGACCTGCAGGTCCC
Source organism: Hemitrygon akajei (assembly GCF_048418815.1). Lineage (NCBI taxonomy): Eukaryota > Metazoa > Chordata > Chondrichthyes > Myliobatiformes > Dasyatidae > Hemitrygon > Hemitrygon akajei. Next base: position 22,200,251 of record NC_133132.1, on the reverse strand, counting down.
CACACGCGAGCCACCACCACGGGTCTACCTGACCTGCAGGTCCGTACACGCGAGCCACCACCACGGGTCTACCTGACCTGCAGGTCCCCACACGCGAGCCACCACCACGGGTCTACCTGACATGCAGGTCCGCACACGCGAGCCACCACCACGGGTCTACCTGACCTGCAGGTCCCCACAAGCGAGCCACCACCACGGGTCTACCTGACCTGCAGGTCCCCACACGCGAGCCACCACCATGGGTCTACCTGACATGCAGGTCCCCACACGCGAGCCACCACCACGGGTCTACCTGACATGCAGGTCCTCACACGCGAGCCACCATCACGGGTCTACCTGACCTGCAGGTCCCCACACGCGAGCCACCACCATGGGTCTACCTGACCTGCAGGTCCGTACACGCGAGCCACCACCACGGGTCTACCTGACCTGCAGGTCCCCACACGCGAGCCACCACCACGGGTCTACCTGACCTGCAGGTCCCCACACGCGAGCCACCACCACGGGTCTACCTGACCTGCACACGCGAGCCAGCACCACGGGTCTACCTGACCTGCACACGCGAGCCAGCACCACGGTTCTACCTGACCTGCACACGCGAGCCAGCACCACGGGTCTACCTGACCTGCAGGTCCCCACACGCGAGCCACCACCACGGGTCTACCTAACCTGCAGGTCCCCACACGCGAGCCACCACCACGGGTCTACCTGACCTGCACACGCGAGCCACCACCACGGGTCTACCTGACCTGCAGGTCCCCACACGCGAGCCACCATTACGGGTCTACCTGACCTGCAGGTCCCCACACGCGAGCCACCACCACGGGTCTACCTGACCTGCAGGTCCCCACACGCGAGCCACCACCATGGTCTACCTGACCTGCAGGTCCCCACACGCGAGCCACCACCACGGGTCTACCTGACCTGCACACGCGAGCCAGCACCACGGTTCTACCTGACCTGCAGGTCCCCACACGCGAGCCACCACCACGGGTCTACCTGACCTGCAGGTCCCCACACGCGAGCCACCATCACGGGTCTACCTGACCTGCAGGTCCCCACACGCGAGCCACCACCACGGGTCTACCTGACCTGCAGGTCCCCACACGCGAGCCACCACCACGGGTCTACCTGACCTGCAGGTCCCCACACGCGAGCCACCACCACGGGTCTACCTGACCTGCAGGTCCCCACACGCGAGCCACCACCACGGGTCTACCTGACCTGCAGGTCCCCACACGAGAGCCACCACCACGGGTCTACCTGACCTGCACACGCGAGCCACCACCACGGGTCTACCTGACCTGCAGGTCCCCACACGCGAGCCACCACCACGGGTCTACCTGACCTGCACACGCGAGCCAGCACCACGGGTCTACCTGACCTGCACACGCGAGCCAGCACCACGGTTCTACCTGACCTGCACACGCGAGCCAGCACCACGGGTCTACCTGACCTGCAGGTCCCCACACGCGAGCCACCACCACGGGTCTACCTCACCTGCAGGTCCCCACACGCGAGCCACCACCACGGGTCTACCTGACCTGCAGGTCCCCACACGCGAGCCACCACCACGGGTCTACCTGACCTGCAGGTCCCCACACGCGAGCCACCACCACGGGTCTACCTGACCTGCAGGTCCCCACACGCGAGCCACCACCATGGTCTACCTGACCTGCATGTCCCCACACGCGAGCCACCACCACGGGTCTACCTGACCTGCAGGTCCCCACACGCGAGCCACCACCATGGTCTACCTGACCTGCAGGTCCCCACACGCGAGCCACCGCCACGGGTCTACCTGACCTGCAGGTCCCCACACGCGAGCCACCACCACGGGTCTACCTGACCTGCAGGTCCCCACACGCGAGCCACCACCATGGTCTACCTGACCTGCAGGTCCCCACACGCGAGCCACCACCATGGTCTACCTGACCTGCAGGTCCCCACACGCGAGCCACCACCACGGGTCTACCTGACCTGCACACGCGAGCCACCACCACGGGTCTAACTGACCTGCACACGCGAGCCAGCACCACGGTTCTACCTGACCTGCAGGTCCCCACACGCGAGCCACCACCACGGGTCTACCTGACCTACAGGTCCCCACACGCGAGCCACCGCCACGGGTCTACCTGACCTGCAGGTCCCCACACGCGAGCCACCACCACGGGTCTACCTGACCTGCAGGTCCCCACACGCGAGCCACCACCATGGTCTACCTGACCTGCAGGTCCCCACACGCGAGCCACCACCACGGGTCTACCTGACCTGCAGGTCCCCACACGCGAGCCACCACCACGGGTCTACCTGACCTGCAGGTCCCCACACGCGAGCCACCACCACAGGTCTACCTGACCTGCACACGCGAGCCACCACCACGGGTCTACCTGACCTGCACACGCGAGCCACCACCACGGGTCTACCTGACCTGCACACGCGAGCCACCACCACGGGTCTACCTGACCTGCAGGTCCCCACACGCGAGCCACCACCATGGTCTACCTGACCTGCACACGCGAGCCACCACCACGGGTCTACCTGACCTGCACACGCGAGCCACCACCACGGGTCTACCTGACCTGCAGGTCCCCACACGCGAGCCACCACCACGGGTCTACCTGACCTGCAGGTCCCCACACGCGAGCCACCACCACGGGTCTACCTGACCTGCAGGTCCCCACACGCGAGCCACCACCACGGGTCTCCCTGACCTGCAGGTCCCCACACGCGAGCCACCACCACGGGTCTACCTGACCTGCAGGTCCCCACACGCGAGCCACCACCACGGGTCTACCTGACCTGCACACGCGAGCCACCACCACGGGTCTACCTGACCTGCAGGTCCCCACACGCGAGCCAGCACCACGGGTCTACCTGACCTGCAGGTCCCCACACGCGAGCCACCACCACGGGTCTACCTGACCTGCAGGTCCCCACACGCGAGCCACCATCACGGGTCTACCTGACCTGCACACGCGAGCCAGCACCACGGTTCTACCTGACCTGCAGGTCCCCAGACGCGAGCCACCACCACGGGTCTCCCTGACCTGCAGGTCCCCACACGCGAGCCACCACCACGGGTCTACCTGACCTGCAGGTCCCCACACGCGAGCCACCACCACGGGGCTACCTGACCTGCAGGTCCCCACACGCGAGCCACCACCACGGGTCTCCATGACCTGCAGGTCCCCACACGCGAGCCACCACCACGGGTCTACCTGACCTGCAGGTCCCCACACGCGAGCCACCACCACGGGTCTACCTGACCTGCAGGTCCCCACACGCGAGCCACCACCACGGGTCTACCTGACCTGCAGGTCCCCACACGCGAGCCACCACCACGGGTCTAGCTGACATGCAGGTCCCCACACGCGAGCCACCACCACGGGTCTACCTGACATGCAGGTCCTCACACGCGAGCCACCACCACGGGTCTACCTGACCTGCAGGTCCTCACAAGCGAGCCACCATCACGGGTCTACCTGACCTGCAGGTCCTCACACGCGAGCCACCACCACGGGTCTACCTGACCTGCAGGTCCCCCACACGCGAGCCACCACCACGGGTCTACCTGACCTGCAGGTCCCCACACGCGAGCCACCACCACGGGTCTACCTGACATGCAGGTCCTCACACGCGAGCCACCACCATGGGTCTACCTGACCTGCAGGTCCCCACACGCGAGCCACCACCACGGGTCTACCTGACCTGCAGGTCCCCACACGCGAGCCACCACCACGGGTCTAACTGACCTGCAGGTCCCCACACGCGAGCCACCACCACGGGTCTACCTGACCTGCAGGTCCCCACACGCGAGCCACCATCACGGGTCTACCTGACCTGCAGGTCCCCACAAGCGAGCCACCATCACGGGTCTACCTGACCTGCAGGTCCCCACACGCGAGCCACCACCACGGGTCTACCTGACCTGCAGGTCCGTACACGCGAGCCACCACCACGGGTCTACCTGACCTGCAGGTCCCCACACGCGAGCCACCACCACGGGTCTACCTGACATGCAGGTCCTCACACGCGAGCCACCACCACGGGTCTACCTGACCTGCAGGTCCCCACAAGCGAGCCACCACCACGGGTCTACCTGACCTGCAGGTCCCCACACGCGAGCCACCACCACGGGTCTACCTGACATGCAGGTCCTCACACGCGAGCCACCATCACGGGTCTACCTGACCTGCAGGTCCCCACACGCGAGCCACCACCACGGGTCTACCTGACCTGCAGGTCCGTACACGCGAGCCACCACCACGGGTCTACCTGACCTGCAGGTCCCCACACGCGAGCCACCACCACGGGTCTACCTGACCTGCAGGTCCCCACACGCGAGCCACCACCACGGGTCTACCTGAACTGCACACGCGAGCCAGCACCACGGGTCTACCTGACCTGCACACGCGAGCCAGCACCACGGTTCTACCTGACCTGCACACGCGAGCCAGCACCACGGGTCTACCTGACCTGCAGGTCCCCACACGCGAGCCACCACCACGGGTCTACCTGACCTGCAGGTCCCCACACGCGAGCCACCACCACGGGTCTACCTGACCTGCACACGCGAGCCACCACCACGGGTCTACCTGACCTGCAGGTCCCCACACGCGAGCCACCACTACGGGTCTACCTGACCTGCAGGTCCCCACACGCGAGCCACCACCACGGGTCTACCTGACCTGCAGGTCCCCACACGCGAGCCACCACCATGGTCTACCTGACCTGCAGGTCCCCACACGCGAGCCACCACCACGGGTCTACCTGACCTGCACACGCGAGCCAGCACCACGGTTCTACCTGACCTGCAGGTCCCCACACGCGAGCCACCACCACGGGTCTACCTGACCTGCAGGTCCCCACACGCGAGCCACCATCACGGGTCTACCTGACCTGCAGGTCCCCACACGCGAGCCACCACCACGGGTCTACCTGACCTGCAGGTCCCCACACGCGAGCCACCACCACGGGTCTACCTGACCTGCAGGTCCCCACACGCGAGCCACCACCACGGGTCTACCTGACCTGCAGGTCCCCACACGCGAGCCACCACCACGGGTCTACCTGACCTGCAGGTCCCCACACGCGAGCCACCACCACGGGTCTACCTGACCTGCACACGCGAGCCACCACCACGGGTCTACCTGACCTGCAGGTCCCCACACGCGAGCCACCACCACGGGTCTACCTGACCTGCACACGCGAGCCAGCACCACGGGTCTACCTGACCTGCACACGCGAGCCAGCACCACGGTTCTACCTGACCTGCACACGCGAGCCAGCACCACGGGTCTACCTGACCTGCAGGTCCCCACACGCGAGCCACCACCACGGGTCTACCTGACCTGCAGGTCCCCACACGCGAGCCACCACCACGGGTCTACCTGACCTGCAGGTCCCCACACGCGAGCCACCACCACGGGTCTACCTGACCTGCAGGTCCCCACACGCGAGCCACCACCACGGGTCTACCTGACCTGCAGGTCCCCACACGCGAGCCACCACCATGGTCTACCTGACCTGCAGGTCCCCACACGCGAGCCACCACCACGGGTCTACCTGACCTGCAGGTCCCCACACGCGAGCCACCACCATGGTCTACCTGACCTGCAGGTCCCCACACGCGAGCCACCGCCACGGGTCTACCTGACCTGCAGGTCCCCACACGCGAGCCACCACCACGGGTCTACCTGACCTGCAGGTCCCCACACGCGAGCCACCACCATGGTCTACCTGACCTGCAGGTCCCCACACGCGAGCCACCACCACGGTCTACCTGACCTGCAGGTCCCCACACGCGAGCCACCACCACGGGTCTACCTGACCTGCACACGCGAGCCACCACCACGGGTCTAACTGACCTGCACACGCGAGCCAGCACCACGGTTCTACCTGACCTGCAGGTCCCCACACGCGAGCCACCACCACGGGTCTACCTGACCTGCAGGTCCCCACACGCGAGCCACCGCCACGGGTCTACCTGACCTGCAGGTCCCCACACGCGAGCCACCACCACGGGTCTACCTGACCTGCAGGTCCCCACACGCGAGCCACCACCATGGTCTACCTGACTTGCAGGTCCCCACACGCGAGCCACCACCACGGGTCTACATGACCTGCAGGTCCCCACACGCGAGCCACCACCACGGGTCTACCTGACCTGCAGGTCCCCACACGCGAGCCACCACCACGGGTCTACATGACCTGCAGGTCCCCACACGCGAGCCACCACCACGGGTCTACCTGACCTGCAGGTCCCCACACGCGAGCCACCACCACAGGTCTACCTGACCTGCACACGCGAGCCACCACCACGGGTCTACCTGACCTGCACACGCGAGCCACCACCACGGGTCTACCTGACCTGCAGGTCCCCACACGCGAGCCACCACCATGGTCTACCTGACCTGCACACGCGAGCCACCACCACGGGTCTACCTGACCTGCACACGCGAGCCACCACCACGGGTCTACCTGACCTGCAGGTCCCCACACGCGAGCCACCACCACGGGTCTACCTGACCTGCAGGTCCCCACACGCGAGCCACCACCACGGGTCTACCTGACCTGCAGGTCCCCACACGCGAGCCACCACCACGGGTCTCCCTGACCTGCAGGTCCCCACACGCGAGCCACCACCACGGGTCTACCTGACCTGCAGGTCCCCACACGCGAGCCACCACCACGGGTCTACCTGACCTGCACACGCGAGCCACCACCACGGGTCTACCTGACCTGCAGGTCCCCACACGCGAGCCAGCACCACGGGTCTACCTGACCTGCAGGTCCCCACAAGCGAGCCACCACCAGGGGTCTACCTGACCTGCAGGTCCCCACACGCGAGCCACCACCACGGGTCTACCTGACATGCAGGTCCTCACACGCGAGCCACCATCACGGGTCTACCTGACCTGCAGGTCCCCACACGCGAGCCACCACCACGGGTCTACCTGACCTGCAGGTCCGTACACGCGAGCCACCACCACGGGTCTACCTGACCTGCAGGTCCCCACACGCGAGCCACCACCACGGGTCTACCTGACCTGCAGGTCCCCACACGCGAGCCACCACCACGGGTCTACCTGAACTGCACACGCGAGCCAGCACCACGGGTCTACCTGACCTGCACACGCGAGCCAGCACCACGGTTCTACCTGACCTGCACACGCGAGCCAGCACCACGGGTCTACCTGACCTGCAGGTCCCCACACGCGAGCCACCACCACGGGTCTACCTGACCTGCAGGTCCCCACACGCGAGCCACCACCACGGGTCTACCTGACCTGCACACGCGAGCCACCACCACGGGTCTACCTGACCTGCAGGTCCCCACACGCGAGCCACCACTACGGGTCTACCTGACCTGCAGGTCCCCACACGCGAGCCACCACCACGGGTCTACCTGACCTGCAGGTCCCCACACGCGAGCCACCACCATGGTCTACCTGACCTGCAGGTCCCCACACGCGAGCCACCACCACGGGTCTACCTGACCTGCACACGCGAGCCAGCACCACGGTTCTACCTGACCTGCAGGTCCCCACACGCGAGCCACCACCACGGGTCTACCTGACCTGCAGGTCCCCACACGCGAGCCACCATCACGGGTCTACCTGACCTGCAGGTCCCCACACGCGAGCCACCACCACGGGTCTACCTGACCTGCAGGTCCCCACACGCGAGCCACCACCACGGGTCTACCTGACCTGCAGGTCCCCACACGCGAGCCACCACCACGGGTCTACCTGACCTGCAGGTCCCCACACGCGAGCCACCACCACGGGTCTACCTGACCTGCAGGTCCCCACACGCGAGCCACCACCACGGGTCTACCTGACCTGCACACGCGAGCCACCACCACGGGTCTACCTGACCTGCAGGTCCCCACACGCGAGCCACCACCACGGGTCTACCTGACCTGCACACGCGAGCCAGCACCACGGGTCTACCTGACCTGCACACGCGAGCCAGCACCACGGTTCTACCTGACCTGCACACGCGAGCCAGCACCACGGGTCTACCTGACCTGCAGGTCCCCACACGCGAGCCACCACCACGGGTCTACCTGACCTGCAGGTCCCCACACGCGAGCCACCACCACGGGTCTACCTGACCTGCAGGTCCCCACACGCGAGCCACCACCACGGGTCTACCTGACCTGCAGGTCCCCACACGCGAGCCACCACCACGGGTCTACCTGACCTGCAGGTCCCCACACGCGAGCCACCACCATGGTCTACCTGACCTGCAGGTCCCCACACGCGAGCCACCACCACGGGTCTACCTGACCTGCAGGTCCCCACACGCGAGCCACCACCATGGTCTACCTGACCTGCAGGTCCCCACACGCGAGCCACCGCCACGGGTCTACCTGACCTGCAGGTCCCCACACGCGAGCCACCACCACGGGTCTACCTGACCTGCAGGTCCCCACACGCGAGCCACCACCATGGGTCTACCTGACATGCAGGTCCCCACACGCGAGCCACCACCACGGGTCTACCTGACATGCAGGTCCTCACACGCGAGCCACCATCACGGGTCTACCTGACCTGCAGGTCCCCACACGCGAGCCACCACCATGGGTCTACCTGACCTGCAGGTCCGTACACGCGAGCCACCACCACGGGTCTACCTGACCTGCAGGTCCCCACACGCGAGCCACCACCACGGGTCTACCTGACCTGCAGGTCCCCACACGCGAGCCACCACCACGGGTCTACCTGACCTGCACACGCGAGCCAGCACCACGGGTCTACCTGACCTGCACACGCGAGCCAGCACCACGGTTCTACCTGACCTGCACACGCGAGCCAGCACCACGGGTCTACCTGACCTGCAGGTCCCCACACGCGAGCCACCACCACGGGTCTACCTGACCTGCAGGTCCCCACACGCGAGCCACCACTACGGGTCTACCTGACCTGCAGGTCCCCACACGCGAGCCACCACCACGGGTCTACCTGACCTGCAGGTCCCCACACGCGAGCCACCACCATGGTCTACCTGACCTGCAGGTCCCCACACGCGAGCCACCACCACGGGTCTACCTGACCTGCACACGCGAGCCAGCACCACGGTTCTACCTGACCTGCAGGTCCCCACACGCGAGCCACCACCACGGGTCTACCTGACCTGCAGGTCCCCACACGCGAGCCACCATCACGGGTCTACCTGACCTGCAGGTCCCCACATGCGAGCCACCACCACGGGTCTACCTGACCTGCAGGTCCCCACACGCGAGCCACCACCACGGGTCTACCTGACCTGCAGGTCCCCACACGCGAGCCACCACCACGGGTCTACCTGACCTGCAGGTCCCCACACGCGAGCCACCACCACGGGTCTACCTGACCTGCAGGTCCCCACACGCGAGCCACCACCACGGGTCTACCTGACCTGCACACGCGAGCCACCACCACGGGTCTACCTGACCTGCAGGTCCCCACACGCGAGCCACCACCACGGGTCTACCTGACCTGCACACGCGAGCCAGCACCACGGTTCTACCTGACCTGCACACGCGAGCCAGCACCACGGGTCTACCTGACCTGCAGGTCCCCACACGCGAGCCACCACCACGGGTCTACCTGACCTGCAGGTCCCCACACGCGAGCCACCACCACGGGTCTACCTGACCTGCAGGTCCCCACACGCGAGCCACCACCACGGGTCTACCTGACCTGCAGGTCCCCACACGCGAGCCACCACCACGGGTCTACCTGACCTGCAGGTCCCCACACGCGAGCCACCACCATGGTCTACCTGACCTGCATGTCCCCACACGCGAGCCACCACCACGGGTCTACCTGACCTGCAGGTCCCCACACGCGAGCCACCACCATGGTCTACCTGACCTGCAGGTCCCCACACGCGAGCCACCGCCACGGGTCTACCTGACCTGCAGGTCCCCACACGCGAGCCACCACCACGGGTCTACCTGACCTGCAGGTCCCCACACGCGAGCCACCACCATGGTCTACCTGACCTGCAGGTCCCCACACGCGAGCCACCACCATGGTCTACCTGACCTGCAGGTCCCCACACGCGAGCCACCACCACGGGTCTACCTGACCTGCACACGAGAGCCACCACCACGGGTCTAACTGACCTGCACACGCGAGCCAGCACCACGGTTCTACCTGACCTGCAGGTCCCCACACGCGAGCCACCACCACGGGTCTACCTGACCTGCAGGTCCCCACACGCGAGCCACCGCCACGGGTCTACCTGACCTGCAGGTCCCCACACGCGAGCCACCACCACGGGTCTACCTGACCTGCAGGTCCCCACACGCGAGCCACCACCATGGTCTACCTGACCTGCAGGTCCCCACACGCGAGCCACCACCACGGGTCTACCTGACCTGCAGGTCCCCACACGCGAGCCACCACCACGGGTCTACCTGACCTGCAGGTCCCCACACGCGAGCCACCACCACAGGTCTACCTGACCTGCACACGCGAGCCACCACCACGGGTCTACCTGACCTGCACACGCGAGCCACCACCACGGGTCTACCTGACCTGCAGGTCCCCACACGCGAGCCACCACCATGGTCTACCTGACCTGCACACGCGAGCCACCACCACGGGTCTACCTGACCTGCACACGCGAGCCACCACCACGGGTCTACCTGACCTGCAGGTCCCCACACGCGAGCCACCACCACGGGTCTACCTGACCTGCAGGTCCCCACACGCGAGCCACCACCACGGGTCTCCCTGACCTGCAGGTCCCCACACGCGAGCCACCACCACGGGTCTACCTGACCTGCAGGTCCCCACACGCGAGCCACCACCACGGGTCTACCTGACCTGCACACGCGAGCCACCACCACGGGTCTACCTGACCTGCAGGTCCCCACACGCGAGCCAGCACCACGGGTCTACCTGACCTGCAGGTCCCCACACGCGAGCCACCACCACGGGTCTACCTGACCTGCAGGTCCCCACACGCGAGCCACCATCACGGGTCTACCTGACCTGCACACGCGAGCCAGCACCACGGTTCTACCTGACCTGCAGGTCCCCACACGCGAGCCACCACCACGGGTCTACCTGACCTGCAGGTCCCCACACGCGAGCCACCACCACGGGTCTACCTGACCTGCACACGCGAGCCAGCACCACGGTTCTACCTGACCTGCAGGTCCCCACACACGAGCCACCACCACGGGTCTACCTGACCTGCAGGTCCCCACACGCGAGCCAGCACCACGGTTCTACCTGACCTGCAGGTCCCCACACGCGAGCCACCACCACGGGTCTACCTGACCTGCAGGTCCCCACACGCGAGCCACCACCACGGGTCTACCTGACCTGCACACGCGAGCCAGCACCACGGTTCTACCTGACCTGCAGGTCCCCACACGCGAGCCACCACCACGGGTCTACCTGACCTGCAGGTCCCCACACGCGAGCCACCACCACGGGTCTACCTGACCTGCACACGCGAGCCAGCACCACGGTTCTACCTGACCTGCAGGTCCCCACACGCGAGCCACCACCACGGGTCTACCTGACCTGCACACGCGAGCCAGCACCACGGTTCTACCTGACCTGCAGGTCCCCACACGCGAGCCACCACCACGGGTCTACCTGACCTGCACACGCGAGCCAGCACCACGTTTCTACCTGACCTGCAGGTCCGCACACGCGAGCCACCACCACGGTTCTACCTGACCTGCAGGTCCGCACACGCGAGCCACCACCACTGGTCTACCTGACCTGCAGGTCCCCACACGCGAGCCACCACCACGGGTCTACCTGACCTGCACACGCGAGCCAGCACCACGGTTCTACCTGACCTGCAGGTCCCCACACGCGAGCCACCACCACGGGTCTACCTGACCTGCACACGCGAGCCAGCACCACGGTTCTACCTGACCTGCAGGTCCGCACACGCGAGCCACCACCACTGGTCTACCTGACCTGCAGGTCCCCACACGCGAGCCACCACCACGGGTCTACCTGACCTGCACACGCGAGCCAGCACCACGGTTCTACCTGACCTGCAGGTCCCCACACGCGAGCCACCACCACGGGTCTACCTGACCTGCACACGCGAGCCAGCACCACGGTTCTACCTGACCTGCAGGTCCCCACACGCGAGCCACCACCACGGTTCTACCTGACCTGCACACGCGAGCCAGCACCACGGGTCTACCTGACCTGCAGGTCCCCACACGCGAGCCACCACCACGGGTCTACCTGACCTGCAGGTCCCCACACGCGAGCCACCACCACGGGTCTACCTGACCTGCAGGTCCCCACACGCGAGCCACCACCACGGGTCTACCTGACCTGCAGGTCCCCACACGCGAGCCACCACCACGGGTCTACCTGACCTGCAGGTCCCCACACGCGAGCCACCACCATGGTCTACCTGACCTGCATGTCCCCACACGCGAGCCACCACCACGGGTCTACCTGACCTGCAGGTCCCCACACGCGAGCCACCACCATGGTCTACCTGACCTGCAGGTCCCCACACGCGAGCCACCGCCACGGGTCTACCTGACCTGCACACGCGAGCCACCACCACGGGTCTACCTGACCTGCAGGTCCCCACACGCGAGCCACCGCCACGGGTCTACCTGACCTGCACACGCGAGCCACCACCACGGGTCTACCTGACCTGCAGGTCCCCACACGCGAGCCACCGCCACGGGTCTACCTGACCTGCACACGCGAGCCACCACCACGGGTCTACCTGACCTGCAGGTCCCCACACGCGAGCCACCGCCACGGGTCTACCTGACCTGCACACGCGAGCCACCACCACGGGTCTACCTGACCTGCAGGTCCCCACACGCGAGCCACCACCATGGTCTAACTGACCTGCAGGTCCCCACACGCGAGCCACCGCCACGGGTCTACCTGACCTGCAGGTCCCCACACGCGAGGCACCACCACGGGTCTACCTGACCTGCAGGTCCCCACACGCGAGCCACCACCATGGTCTACCTGACCTGCAGGTCCCCACACGCGAGCCACCACCATGGTCTACCTGACCTGCAGGTCCCCACACGCGAGCCACCACCACGGGTCTACCTGACCTGCACACGCGAGCCACCACCACGGGTCTAACTGACCTGCACACGCGAGCCAGCACCACGGTTCTACCTGACCTGCAGGTCCCCACACGCGAGCCACCACCACGGGTCTACCTGACCTGCAGGTCCCCACACGCGAGCCACCGCCACGGGTCTACCTGACCTGCAGGTCCCCACACGCGAGCCACCACCACGGGTCTACCTGACCTGCAGGTCCCCACACGCGAGCCACCACCATGGTCTACCTGACCTGCAGGTCCCCACACGCGAGCCACCACCACGGGTCTACCTGACCTGCAGGTCCCCACACGCGAGCCACCACCACGGGTCTACCTGACCTGCAGGTCCCCACACGCGAGCCACCACCACAGGTCTACCTGACCTGCACACGCGAGCCACCACCACGGGTCTACCTGACCTGCACACGCGAGCCACCACCACGGGTCTACCTGACCTGCACACGCGAGCCACCACCACGGGTCTACCTGACCTGCAGGTCCCCACACGCGAGCCACCACCATGGTCTACCTGACCTGCACACGCGAGCCACCACCACGGGTCTACCTGACCTGCACACGCGAGCCACCACCACGGGTCTACCTGACCTGCAGGTCCCCACACGCGAGCCACCACCACGGGTCTACCTGACCTGCAGGTCCCCACACGCGAGCCACCACCACGGGTCTACCTGACCTGCAGGTCCCCACACGCGAGCCACCACCACGGGTCTCCCTGACCTGCAGGTCCCCACACGCGAGCCACCACCACGGGTCTACCTGACCTGCAGGTCCCCACACGCGAGCCACCACCACGGGTCTACCTGACCTGCACACGCGAGCCACCACCACGGGTCTACCTGACCTGCAGGTCCCCACACGCGAGCCAGCACCACGGGTCTACCTGACCTGCAGGTCCCCACACGCGAGCCACCACCACGGGTCTACCTGACCTGCAGGTCCCCACACGCGAGCCACCATCACGGGTCTACCTGACCTGCACACGCGAGCCAGCACCACGGTTCTACCTGACCTGCAGGTCCCCACACGCGAGCCACCACCACGGGTCTACCTGACCTGCAGGTCCCCACACGCGAGCCACCACCACGGGTCTACCTGACCTGCACACGCGAGCCAGCACCACGGTTCTACCTGACCTGCAGGTCCCCACACGCGAGCCACCACCACGGGTCTACCTGACCTGCAGGTCCCCACACGCGAGCCAGCACCACGGTTCTACCTGACCTGCAGGTCCCCACACGCGAGCCACCACCACGGGTCTACCTGACCTGCAGGTCCCCACACGCGAGCCACCACCACGGGTCTACCTGACCTGCACACGCGAGCCAGCACCACGGTTCTACCTGACCTGCAGGTCCCCACACGCGAGCCACCACCACGGGTCTACCTGACCTGCAGGTCCCCACACGCGAGCCACCACCACGGGTCTACCTGACCTGCACACGCGAGCCAGCACCACGGTTCTACCTGACCTGCAGGTCCCCACACGCGAGCCACCACCACGGGTCTACCTGACCTGCACACGCGAGCCAGCACCACGGTTCTACCTGACCTGCAGGTCCCCACACGCGAGCCACCACCACGGGTCTACCTGACCTGCACACGCGAGCCAGCACCACGTTTCTACCTGACCTGCAGGTCCGCACACGCGAGCCACCACCACGGTTCTACCTGACCTGCAGGTCCGCACACGCGAGCCACCACCACTGGTCTACCTGACCTGCAGGTCCCCACACGCGAGCCACCACCACGGGTCTACCTGACCTGCACACGCGAGCCAGCACCACGGTTCTACCTGACCTGCAGGTCCCCACACGCGAGCCACCACCACGGGTCTACCTGACCTGCACACGCGAGCCAGCACCACGGTTCTACCTGACCTGCAGGTCCGCACACGCGAGCCACCACCACTGGTCTACCTGACCTGCAGGTCCCCACACGCGAGCCACCACCACGGGTCTACCTGACCTGCACACGCGAGCCAGCACCACGGTTCTACCTGACCTGCAGGTCCCCACACGCGAGCCACCACCACGGGTCTACCTGACCTGCACACGCGAGCCAGCACCACGGTTCTACCTGACCTGCAGGTCCCCACACGCGAGCCACCACCACGGGTCTACCTGACCTGCACACGCGAGCCACCACCACGGGTCTACCTGACCTGCAGGTCCCCACACGCGAGCCACCACCTCTGGTCTACCTGACCTGCAGGTCCCCACACGCGAGCCACCACCACGGGTCTACCTGACCTGCAGGTCCCCACACGCGAGCCACCACCACGGGTCTACCTGACCTGCAGGTCCCCACACGCGAGCCAGCACCACGGTTCTACCTGACCTGCAGGTCCCCACACGCGAGCCACCACCACGGGTCTACCTGACCTGCACACGCGCGCCAGCACCACGGTTCTACCTGACCTGCAGGTCCGCACACGCGAGCCACCACCACGGTTCTACCTGACCTGCAGGTCCCCACACGCGAGCCACCGCCACGGGTCTACCTGACCTGCAGGTCCGCACACGCGAGCCACCACCACGGGTCTACCTGACCTGCACACGCGAGCCACCACCACGGGTCTACCTGACCTGCAGATCCCCACACGCGAGCCACCACCACGGGTCTACCTGACATGCAGGTCCCCACACGCGAGCCACCACCACGGGTCTACCTGACCTGCAGGTCCCCACACGCGAGCCACCGCCACGGGTCTACCTGACCTGCAGGTCCCCACACGCGAGCCACCGCCACGGGTCTACCTGACCTGCAGGTCCCCACACGCGAGCCACCTCCACGGGTCTACCTGACCTGCAGGTCCCCACACGCGAGCCAGCACCACGGTTCTACCTGACCTGCAGGTCCCCACACGCGAGCCACCACCACGGGTCTACCTGACCTGCACACGCGAGCCAGCACCACGGTTCTACCTGACCTGCAGGTCCGCACACGCGAGCCACCACCACGGTTCTACCTGAACTGCAGGTCCGCACACGCGAGCCAGCACCACGGGTCTACCTGACCTGCAGGTCCGCACACGCGAGCCACCACCACGGGTCTACCTGACCTGCACACGCGAGCCACCACCACGGGTCAACCTGACATGCAGGTCCCCACACGCGAGCCACCACCACGGGTCTACCTGACCTGCAGGTCCCCACACGCGGAGCCACCATCACGGGTCTACCTGACCTGCAGGTCCCCACACGCGAGCCACCACCACGGGTCTACCTGACCTGCAGGTCCCCACACGCGAGCCACCACCACGGGTCTACCTGACCTGCAGGTCCCCCACACGCGAGCCACCACCACGGGTCTACCTGACCTGCACACGCGAGCCACCACCACGGGTCTACCTGACCTGCAGGTCCCCACACGCGAGCCACCACCACGGGTCTACCTGACCTGCAGGTCCCCACACGCGAGCCAGCACCACGGGTCTACCTGACCTGCAGGTCCCCACACGCGAGCCACCACCATGTGTCTACCTGACCTGCAGGTCCCCACACGCGAGCCACCACCACGGGTCTACCTGACCTGCAGGTCCCCACACGCGAGCCACCACCATGTGTCTACCTGACCTGCTGGTCCCCACACGCGAGCCACCACCACGGGTCTACCTGACCTGCAGGTCCCCACACGCGAGCCACCACCACGGGTCTACCTGACCTGCAGGTCCCCACACGCGAGCCACCACCATGTGTCTACCTGACCTGCAGGTCCCCACACGCGAGCCACCACCACGGGTCTACCTGACCTGCAGGTCCCCACACGCGAGCCACCACCACGGGTCTACCTGACCTGCAGGTCCCCACACGCGAGCCACCACCACGGGTCTACCTGACCTGCAGGTCCCCACACGCGAGCCACCACCACGGGTCTACCTGACCTGCAGTTCCCCACACGCGAGCCACCACCACGGGTCTCCCTGACCTGCAGGTCCCCACACGCGAGCCACCACCACGGGTCTACCTGACCTGCAGGTCCCCACACGCGAGCCACCACCACGGGTCTACCTGACCTGCAGGTCCCCACACGCGAGCCACCACCACGGGTCTACCTGACCTGCAGTTCCCCACATGCGAGCCACCACCATGGGTCTACCTGTCCTGCACACGCGAGCCACCACCACGGGTCTACCTGACCTGCAGGTCCCCACACGCGAGCCACCACCACGGGTCTACCTGACCTGCAGGTCCCCACACGCGAGCCACCACCACGGGTCTACCTGACCTGCAGGTCCCCACACGCGAGCCACCGCCACGGGTCTACCTGACCTGCAGGTCCCCACACGCGAGCCACCATCACGGGTCTACCTGACCTGCAGGTCCCCACACGCGAGCCACCACCACGGGTCTACCTGACCTGCAGGTCCCCACACGCGAGCCACCACCACGGGTCTACCTGACCTGCAGGTCCCCCACACGCGAGCCACCGCCACGGGTCTACCTGACCTGCAGGTCCCCACACGCGAGCCACCATCACGGGTCTACCTGACCTGCAGGTCCGTACACACGAGCCACCACCACGGGTCTACCTGACCTGCAGGTCCCCACACGCGAGCCACCACCACGGGTCTACCTGACCTGCAGGTCCCCACACGCGAGCCACCACCACGGGTCTACCTGACCTGCAGGTCCCCACACGCGAGCCACCACCACGGGTCTACCTGACCTGCAGGTCCCCACACGCGAGCCACCATCACGGGTCTACCTGACCTGCAGGTCCCCACACGCGAGCCACCATCACGGGTCTACCTGACCTGCAGGTCCCCACACGCGAGCCACCACCACGGGTCTACCTGACCTGCAGGTCCCCACACGCGAGCCACCACCACGGGTCTACCTGACCTGCAGGTCCGTACACGCGAGCCACCATCACGGGTCTACCTGACCTGCAGGTCCCCACACGCGAGTATGCATGGTCCAGCCGATTAGTGTTTCTATGTGGTGGTATTTACCTCTTTTCCTCTCATTCCCGTCTTGACCAAAACATGACCAAGAACCCAGCAGCATTTATGTTCCCTGTTTACCATTGTCCTTGCCTGGGAAAGAAGGAGGTTGTTTCGACTGACGCTGGAACGGAGCGGTATTTATTTATTGCTTCCAGCTGCAGTGTTGGCATTAACTTTCAGTCCGAAATTTTGGTTGAAATCCCTAGTGGACTAAAGTTTATTGTTTTTCTTTTCCTTCAAATTCCGTAACAGTTCATGTTAAAGTCGGTGAACTGTTGACCCACTTCTGTGCGTCTCTCTCTCTCTCTCTCTCTCTCTCTCTCTCTCTCTCTCTCTCTCTCTCTCCCTCTCTCTCTCTCTCTCTCTCTCTCTCCACACGGCCATATCTGCACCACTTGACACTCCTGCACACATCCTGGAGCCTGCTCACTGACACCAGGCTCCTCAAGGCACCGCGAGACACCACCAACAAAGTGGAAGTAGATTTATTATCAAAGTACGTATGTCACTATATACCAGGCCTACACACTACACTATATACCACATAGAGATCCGTTTTATTGCAGGTATTCACAGTAAAATCAGGAACTACAATAGAATTTATGAAAAACTATACATAACCAAAGACTATCAAACAACTAATAAAGGCAAATTGTTCAAATGATTCAAATGTCTCACTGGCCCTACACGTCCTCCCTCACTACCATTCAGAACCCTAAAGAGTCCTTCCAGGTGAGGCAACACTTCACCTGTGAGTCTGTTGGCGTCATCTACTAGATCCAGTGTTCCCAGTGTGGCCTCCTGTTTATCGGTGAGACCTGACGTAGATTGGAGACCACTTCGCTAAGCCGCAAGAAAAGGGATTTCCCAGTGGCCTCTCTTCAATTTTACTTCCCATTTCCATTCTGTTCATCAATCCATATCACCACATCAACGCCTTATGTACCATCTGGATAGTCTCCGATCTGAACGTCGGTTTCTCTGATGTAGCAGTGAGAAGAGAGAGCATGGCCTGGATGATGGGGTCCTTGATGATAGATGCTGCTTTCTTGAGGCATATGCTCAACGGTGGGGAGGGTTTTGCCTGTGTCAGGGAGGGTTGTGTCGACCACTCTCTATCCCTGGCATTGGTGCTTTCATACCAGACTGCAAACCAACTAGTCAAGATACTCTGCACTGTGCAACTATAGAAGTTTGCCGAAGTTTCTGGTGACATGCCGAATCTATGCAGATTTCTATGAAAATAGAGACACTGCCATGTCTTCATTGTAATGACATTTGTATACTCGTCCCAGGACAGCTCCACTGAGCCTCCGACCCTCCTCACCTCTGATCCCCAATGAGGATTGACTCGCGGACCTCCAGCTTCTCTGCAAAGTAGGGAGGGCAAGTAAATCCTCGCCCGCCCGTGCCCTCTCACCACCAGGGGCATAGTCTAGTTAGGGACAGAGAGCGTGGCTTTCTGAGGAGCGGGTCAGGCCTCATGAGCCTGATTGAATGTGACAAAGCACATTGATGAAGGTAAAGCAGCGGATGTAGAGTATATGGATTTGGTGAGGTTCCCCATGCAAGGTTCATTCAGAAAGTCAGGAGACATGCGATCCAGGAAATATGTCCGTGTGGATTCATAACTGACTTGCCCACAGAAGGCAAAAGTTAGTGGTAGACGGAGAGAATTTTGCCCAGGGGTTCGGTGACCAGTTGTGGAAGCTTTAGAGACGATGCAGAGGAGATTTCCCAGGCTTAGAGAGCTGCCTGGATTACAGAGCATGCTTTATGAGGACCGGCTGAGCGAGCTAGGACTTTTCTCTTTGGAGTGTAAGGGGTTGAGATGTGACTTGACAGAGGTGTAGATTGAGTGAACAACCAGAGACCTTTTCCCATGGCAGGAATGGCTAATACAAGGGGACATAATTTTAAAGTGATTGGACAAATGTATAGGAGGGTTGTCAGAGGTAAGTTTTTTTCAGACAGATGGACATACTTTATTGATCCCGAGGGAAACTGAGTTTTGTTACAGTCACACCAACCAAGAATAGTGTAGAAATATAGCAATATAAACCATAAATAATTAAATAATAATAAGTACATTATTCCAAGTGGAAATAAGTCCAGGACCAGCCTATTGGCTCAGGGTGTCTGACACTCCGAGGGAGGAGTTGTAAAGTTTGATGGCCACAGGCAGGAATGACTTCCTATGACGCTCAGTGTTACATCTCGGTGGAATGAGTCTCTGGCTGAATGTACTCCTGTGCCTAACCAGTACATTATGGAGTGGATGGGAGACATTGTCCAAGATGGCATGCAACTTGGACAGCATCCTCTTTTCAGACACCACCATCAGAGAGTCCAGTTCCACCCCCACAACATCACTGGCCTTACGAATGAGTTTGTTGATTCTGTTGGTGTCTGCTACCCTCAGCCTGCTGCCCCAGCACACAACAGCAAACATGATAGCACTGGCCACCACAGCCTCGTAGAACATCCTCAGCATCGTCCGACAGATGTTAAAGGACCTCAGTCTCCTCAGGAAATAGAGACGGCTCTGACCCTTCTTGTAGACAGCCTCAGTGTTCTTTGACCAGTCCAGTTTATTGTCCATTCATATCCCCAGGTATTTGTAATCCTCCACCATGTCCACACTGACCCCTTGGATGGAAACAGGGGTCACTGGTGCCTTAGCCCTCCTCAGGTCCACCACCAGCTCCTTAGTCTTTTTCACATTAAGCTGCAGATGATTCTGCTCGCACCATGTGACAAAGTTTCCCACCGTCACCCTGTACTCAGCCTCATCTCCCTTGCTGATGCATCCAACTATGGCAGAGTCATCAGAAAACTTCTGAAGATGGCAAGACTCTGTGCAGTAGTTGAAGTCCGAGGTGTAGATGGTGAAGGGAAAGGGAGACAGGACAGTTCCCTGTGGAGCCCCAGTGCTGCTGACCACTCTGTCTGACACACAGTGTTGCAAGCGCACGTACTGTGGTCTGCCAGTCAGGTAATCAATAATCCATGACAACAGGGAAGCATCCACCTGCATCACTGTCAGCTTCTCACCCAGCAGAGCAGGGCGGATGGTGTTGAACGCACTGGAGAAGTCAAAAAACATGACCCTCATAGTGCTCGCCAGCTTGTCCAGGTGGGCGTAGACATGGTTCAGCAGGTAGACGATGGCATCCTCAACTCCTAGTCGGGGCTGATAGGCGAACTGGAGGGGGTCTAAGTGTGGCCTAACCATAGGCTGGAGCTTCTCTAGAACAAGTCTCTCCAGGGTCTTTATGATGTGGGAGGTCAATGCCACCAGTCTGTAGTCATTGGAGCCACTGGGGCGCGGCGTCTTCTGTACAGGGACGAGGCAGGACGTCTTCCACAGCACGGGAACCCTCTGGAGACTCAGGCTCAGGTTGAAGACATGGTGAAGGACTCCACATAGCTGGGTGGGGGGGGGGGGGGCACAGGCTCTCAGCACCCTGGGGCTGACACCATCCGGGCCTGCAGCCTTGTTTGGGTGGAGACGTTTCAGCTGTCTTCTCACCTGTTCAGCTGTGAAGCCCACCGTGGTGGTTTCAGGTGTGGGAGGGGTGTAGTCATGAGAGCAGGCTGGGGGGCTGTGAGGAGGGGTAGGAGGGGAGAGTGGAGTATGTGCTGGTTGGGGGCCAACAACAGATGAATCATGTGGGGGATGGGCAGGGGCCACAGTGTCAAATCTGTTGAAGAACAGGTTAAGTTCGTTGGCCCTGTCCACACTGCCTTCAGCTCCTCTGTTGCTGGTTTGCCGGAACCCAGTGATGGTCCTCATCCCACTCCAGACCTCTCTCATGTTGTTCTGCTGGAGTTTCCACTCAAGCTTCCTCCTATACCTGTCTTTAGCCTCCCTGATCTTGGCTTTCAGGTCCCTCTGCATTGTCCTCAGCTCCTCCCTATTTCCATCTCTAAACACCCTCTTTTTAGCGTTCAGGATGTCCTTAATGTCCTTTGTTACCCATGGCTTGTTATTTGAATAACGAAGGACAGTTCTTGCCGGAACATTGCAGTCCACACAGAAGTTGATGTAACCAGTGATGCACTCTGTGAGCCCATCAATGTCCTCTCCATGTGACTCACAGAGCGCCTGCCAATCTGTCTCAGAGAGTGGTGGGTGCAGGGATGATGGTTGAGGCAGATACACTAGGAACACTTAAGGGTGGTAGAAAAATGGAGAGCTATGTAGAAAGAAAGGGTCAGATTAATCTTAGAGTAGGTTAAAAGGTTGGCACAAGATCATGGGCCCAATGTGTTCAGTGTTCTATGTTCTAACCCCTGACTTCTCCACATAGCCTTTGACATCCCTGGTAAACAAGAATCTATCAACCAACAGTATAAATATACCCAATGGCTTGGCCTAAATGGCGATATCTGGCAAGGAATTCCACAAATTCACCATCCTCTGACTCTCCATCTCTGTTCCAAAGGGACAGAGGCTGTGCCCTCTGGTTGAAAACAATCCCTTCATGTCCACCCTATCTCGGCCTTTCAATATTTGGTAGCTTTCAATGCGATCCCCTCCCTCAATCTTCTAAACCCCAGAGAATACAGGTTCAGAGCCACCAAATGGTCATCATACATTAAGCCTTTCATTCCCAGGATCATTCTAGTAAACCTCCTCTAGACCCTCGCCAATGCCAGTAAATCCCTTCTTAGATAAAGAGTCTAAAACTACTCATAACACCAATTCCTGACTGAATGAAGCCTCAGATTTACATCCTTAATTTTATATGCCAGGCCTCTGGAAATGAGTGCTAACATTGCCTTCATGGCCACTGACTCAACCTGCAAGTTAACTTTCGTGGAATCCCGCACGACAACTTTCAAGTCCTTTTCCACCTTCAATTTCTGAATTTGCTCCCTGTTTAAAAAGAAGTCTAATTCTTTATTCTTTCGACCAAAGCGCTTGGCCATATGCTCCCCTACACTGTGTTTCATCTGCTTCTTCTTTGTCAATCCTCCTAATCTGTCCAAGACCTTCTGCAGACTCCCTGTCCTTCCGCGATACCATTTGATCATCCACACACTTGGTCACAGTGCCATCAATTCCATCAACCAGATCATTAACAGGTGATATAAAAAGAAGTGGAGTCAGCACTGACCCCTGCAGCACACCAACAGTCACTGCCCCCTATTCCCACTCTGCCTCCTGTCACTCAGCCAGTCTTTTGGAAATGCTAGTATCTTCCCTGTAATTCCTACTTTGGAAATAATATTTTGACAATAAAATAATCCTTTGAACCTTTGAAATTCAAGTAAACAACATCCACTGATGGTCCTTTGTCTTTCTGCCTGTTATTTCCTCAAGGGATCCCAACAGATGTGTCAGGCAAGACTTCCCCTTAAGGAAACCACGCTGACTTTGCTCTATTTTATCAGGTGCCGCCAAGTACCCTGAAATCTCAGCCTTAATAATGGACCTTAACATCACGCCAAACAGTGAAGTCAGGCTACATGCACAAAATGCTGGAGGAACTCAGCAGGCCAGGCAGCATCAATGGAAAACAGGACACTGTGATTCATCTGCCTCTTCTTTGTCAATCCCCCTAATCTGTCCAAGACCTTCTGCAGACTCCCTGTCCTTCCGCGACATTTTGGGCCCAGACCCTTCAGCAGGGCTGGATTTCCAGCTTCTGCAGATTTTCTCTTGTTAATGAAGTCAAGCTAATTGGCCTATGATTCCCTGTCTTTTGCCTTCTTCCGTTCCTGAGGGGTGGAGTGACGTTTGCAATTTACAACGAGATTTGCAAACATCTGGTGATTTTTGAAAGATCACTACTAATACCTCCAGAATCTCTTTAGCGACCTCTATCAGAGCCCTCACATCCCAAACCCCCTCCCCCAAGGTTGAGAAGAAGGAATTCTCCTGTCCCCCCTGTGCTGGGGGTGGTCTACATACTGTGGCTGCCCTTTTGTCCACTGGTGCTGCTGTGTGTGGGTAGTGAGGAGGGGGTCTCCCTGGAGCTGTGGGATTGTGGGTAGTGAGGAGGGGGTCTCCATGGAGCTATGGGATTGTGGGTAGTGAGGAGGGGGTCTCCATGGAGCTATGGGATTGTGGGTAGTGAGGAGGGGGTCTCCATGGAGCTATGGGATTGTGGGTAGTGAGGGGAGGGTCTGCCTGGAGCTGTGGGATTGTGGGTAGTGAGGAGGGGGTCTCCCTGGAACTATGGGATTGTGGGTAGTGAGGAGGGGGTCTCCCTGGAACTATGGGATTGTTGGTAGTGAGGAGGGGGTCTCCCTGGAGCTATGGGATTGTGGGTAGTGAGGAGGGGATCTCCCTGGAGCTGTGGGATTGTGGGTAGTGAGGAGGGGGTCTCCCTGGAGCTGTGGGATTGTGGGTAGTGAAGAGGGAATCTCCCTGGAGCTATGGAATTGTGGGTAGTGAGGAGGGGATCTCCCTGGAGCTGTGGGATTGTGGGTAGTGAGGAGGGGGTCTCCCTGGAGCTATTGGATTGTGGGTAGTGAGGAGGGGATCTCCCTGGAGCTATGGGATTGTGGGTAGTGAGGAGGGGGTCTCCCTGGAGCTACAGGGTTGTGGGTAGTGAGGAGGGGGTATCCCTGGAGCTACAGGGTTGTGGGTAGTGAGGAGGGGGTCTCCCTGGAGCTGTGGGATTGTGGGTAGTGAGGAGGGGATCTCCCTGGAGCTATGGGATTGTGGGTAGTGAGGAGGGGATCTCCCTGGAGCTATGGGATTGTGGGTAGTGAGGAGGGGGTCTCCCTGGAGCTGTGGGATTGTGGGTAGTGAGGAGGGGGTCTCCCTGGAGCTGTGGGATTGTGGGTAGTGAGGAGGGGATCTCCCTGGAGCTGTGGGATTGTGGGTAGTGAGGAGGGGATCTCCCTGGAGCTATGGGATTGTGGGTAGTGAGGAGGGGGTCTCCCTGGAACTATGGGATTGTGGGTAGTGAGGAGGGGGTCTCCCTGTAGCTACGGGATTGTGGGTAGTGAGGAGGGGGTCTCCCTGGAGCTACGGGATTGTGGGTAGTGAGGAGGTGGTCTCCCTGGAGCTGTGGGATTGTGGGTAGTGAGGAGGGGATCTCCCTGGAGCTACAGGGTTGTGGGTAGTGAGGAGGGGATCTCCCTGGAGCTGTGGGATTGTGGGTAGTGAGGAGGGGATCTCCCTGGAGCTACAGGGTTGTGGGTAGTGAGGAGGGGATCTCCCTGGAGCTATGGGATTGTGGGTAGTGAGGAGGTGGTCTCCCTGGAACTATGGGATTGTGGGTAGTGAGGAGGGGATCTCCCTGTAGCTACGGGATTGTGGGTAGTGAGGAGGGGGTCTCCTTGGAGCTACGGGATTGTGGGTAGTGAGGAGGGGGTCTCCCTGTAGCTACGGGATTGTGGGTAGTGAGGAGGGGGTCTCCCTGGAGCTACGGGATTGTGGGTAGTGAGGAGGGGGTCTCCCTGGAGCTGTGGGATTGTGGGTAGTGAGGAGGGGATCTCCCTGGAGCTACAGGGTTGTGGGTAGTGAGGAGGGGGTCTCCCTGGAGCTATGGGATTGTGGGTAGTGAGGAGGGGATCTCCCTGGAGCTGTGGGATTGTGGGTAGTGAGGAGGGAATCTCCCTGGAGTTATGGGATTGTGGGTAGTGAGGAGGGGATCTCCCTGGAGCTATGGGATTGTTGGTAGTGAGGAGGGGGTCTCCCTGGAGCTATGGGATTGTGGGTAGTGAGGAGGGGGTCTCCCTGGAGCTGTGGGATTGTGGGTAGTGAGGAGGGGATCTCCCTGGAGCTATGGGATTGTGGGTAGTAAGGAGGGGGTCTCCCTGGAGCTGTGGGATTGTGGGTAGTGAGGAGGGGATCTCCCTGGAGCTATGGGATTGTGGGTAGTGAGGAGGGGGTCTCCCTGGAGCTACAGGGTTGTGGGTAGTGAGGAGGGGGTCTCCCTGGAGCTACAGGGTTGTGGGTAGTGAGGAGTGGGTCTCCCTGGAACTATGGGATTGTGGGTAGTGAGGAGGGAATCTCCCTGGAGCTGTGGGATTGTGGGTAGTGAGGAGGGGATCTCCCTGGAGCTATGGGATTGTGGGTAGTGAGGAGGGGGTCTCCCTGGAGCTGTGGGATTGTGGGTAGTGAGGAGGGGATCTCCCTGGAGCTATGGGATTGTGGGTAGTGAGGAGGGGGTCACCCTGGAACTATGGGATTGTGGGTAGTGAGGAGGGGGTCTCCCTGTAGCTACGGGATTGTGGGTAGTGAGGAGGGGGTCTCCCTGGAGCTACGGGATTGTGGGTAGTGAGGAGGTGGTCTCCCTGGAGCTGTGGGATTGTGGGTAGTGAGGAGGGGATCTCCCTGGAGCTACAGGGTTGTGGGTAGTGAGGAGGGGATCTCCCTGGAGCTATGGGATTGTGGGTAGTGAGGAGGTGGTCTCCCTGGAACTATGGGATTGTGGGTAGTGAGGAGGGGGTCTCCCTGTAGCTACGGGATTGTGGGTAGTGAGGAGGGGGTCTCCTTGGAGCTACGGGATTGTGGGTAGTGAGGAGGGGGTCTCCCTGGAGCTGTGGGATTGTGGGTAGTGAGGAGGGGATTCTCCTGGAGCTACAGGGTTGTGGGTAGTGAGGAGGGGGTCTCCCTGGAGCTATGGGATTGTGGGTAGTGAGGAGGGGATCTCACTGGAGCTGTGGGATTGTGGGTAGTGAGGAGGGAATCTCCCTGGAGTTATGGGATTGTGGGTAGTGAGGAGGGGATCTCCCTGGAGCTATGGGATTGTTGGTAGTGAGGAGGGGGTCTCCCTGGAGCTATGGGATTGTGGGTAGTGAGGAGGGGGTCTCCCTGGAGCTGTGGGATTGTGGGTAGTGAGGAGGGGATCTCCCTGGAGCTATGGGATTGTGGGTAGTGAGGAGGGGGTCTCCCTGGAGCTGTGGGATTGTGGGTAGTGAGGAGGGGATCTCCCTGGAGCTATGGGATTGTGGGTAGTGAGGAGGGGGTCTCCCTGGAGCTGTGGGATTGTGGGTAGTGAGGAGGGGGTCTCCCTGGAGCTGTGGGATTGTGGGTAGTGAGGAGGGGATCTCCCTGGAGCTGTGGGATTGTGGGTAGTGAGGAGGGGATCTCCCTGGAGCTATGGGATTGTGGGTAGTGAGGAGGGGGTCTCCCTGGAACTATGGGATTGTGGGTAGTGAGGAGGGGGTCTCCCTGTAGCTACGGGATTGTGGGTAGTGAGGAGGGGGTCTCCCTGGAGCTACGGGATTGTGGGTAGTGAGGAGGTGGTCTCCCTGGAGCTGTGGGATTGTGGGTAGTGAGGAGGGGATCTCCCTGGAGCTACAGGGTTGTGGGTAGTGAGGAGGGGATCTCCCTGGAGCTGTGGGATTGTGGGTAGTGAGGAGGGGGTCTCCCTGGAACTATGGGATTGTGGGTAGTGAGGAGGGGGTCTCCCTGTAGCTACGGGATTGTGGGTAGTGAGGAGGGGGTCTCCCTGGAGCTACGGGATTGTGGGTAGTGAGGAGGTGGTCTCCCTGGAGCTGTGGGATTGTGGGTAGTGAGGAGGGGGTCTCCCTGGAGCTATGGGATTGTGGGTAGTGAGGAGGGGGTCTCCCTGGAGCTGTGGGATTGTGGGTAGTGAGGAGGGGATCTCCCTGGAGCTATGGGATTGTGGGTAGTGAGGAGGGGGTCTCCCTGGAGCTGTGGGATTGTGGGTAGTGAGGAGGGGATCTCCCTGGAGCTATGGGATTGTGGGTAGTGAGGAGGGGATCTCCCTGGAGCTGTGGGATTGTGGGTAGTGAGGAGGGGGTCTCCCTGGAACTATGGGATTGTGGGTAGTGAGGAGGGGGTCTCCCTGTAGCTACGGGATTGTGGGTAGTGAGGAGGGGGTCTCCCTGGAGCTACGGGATTGTGGGTAGTGAGGAGGTGGTCTCCCTGGAGCTGTGGGATTGTGGGTAGTGAGGAGGGGATCTCCCTGGAGCTACAGGGTTGTGGAAAGTGAGGAGGGGATCTCCCTGGAGCTACAGGGTTGTGGGTAGTGAGGAGGGGATCTCCCTGGAGCTATGGGATTGTGGGTAGTGAGGAGGTGGTCTCCCTGGAACTATGGGATTGTGGGTAGTGAGGAGGGGGTCTCCCTGTAGCTACGGGATTGTGGGTAGTGAGGAGGGGGTCTCCCTGGAGCTACGGGATTGTGGGTAGTGAGGAGGGGGTCTCCCTGGAGCTGTGGGATTGTGGGTAGTGAGGAGGGGATCTCCCTGGAGCTACAGGGTTGTGGGTAGTGAGGAGGGGGTCTCCCTGGAGCTATGGGATTGTGGGTAGTGAGGAGGGGATCTCCCTGGAGCTGTGGGATTGTGGGTAGTGAGGAGGGAATCTCCCTGGAGTTATGGGATTGTGGGTAGTGAGGAGGGGATCTCCCTGGAGCTATGGGATTGTGGGTAGTGAGGAGGGGGTCTCCCTGGAGCTGTGGGATTGTGGGTAGTGAGGAGGGGATCTCCCTGGAGCTATGGGATTGTGGGTAGTGAGGAGGGGGTCTCCCTGGAGCTACAGGGTTGTGGGTAGTGAGGAGGGGGTCTCCCTGGAGCTACAGGTTTGTGGGTAGTGAGGAGTGGGTCTCCCTGGAACTATGGGATTGTGGGTAGTGAGGAGGGAATCTCCCTGGAGCTGTGGGATTGTGGGTAGTGAGGAGGGGATCTCCCTGGAGCTATGGGATTGTGGGTAGTGAGGAGGGGGTCTCCCTGGAGCTGTGGGATTGTGGGTAGTGAGGAGGGAATCTCCCTGGAGCTGTGGGATTGTGGGTAGTGAGGAGGGGATCTCCCTGGAGCTATGGGATTGTGGGTAGTGAGGAGGGGGTCTCCCTGGAGCTGTGGGATTGTGGGTAGTGAGGAGGGGGTCTCCCTGGAGCTGTGGGTAGTGAGGAGGGGGTTCTCCCTGGAGCTGTGGGATTGTGGGTAGTGAGGAGGGGATCTCCCTGGAGCTATGGGATTGTGGGTAGTGAGGAGGGGGTCTCCCTGGAGCTGTGGGATTGTGGGTAGTGAGGAGGGGATCTCCCTGGAGCTATGGGATTGTGGGTAGTGAGGAGGGGGTCTCCCTGGAGCTACAGGGTTGTGGGTAGTGAGGAGGGGGTCTCCCTGGAGCTACAGGGTTGTGGGTAGTGAGGAGTGGGTCTCCCTGGAACTATGGGATTGTGGGTAGTGAGGAGGGAATCTCCCTGGAGCTGTGGGATTGTGGGTAGTGAGGAGGGGATCTCCCTGGAGCTATGGGATTGTGGGTAGTGAGGAGGGGGTCTCCCTGGAGCTGTGGGATTGTGGGTAGTGAGGAGGGAATCTCCCTGGAGCTGTGGGATTGTGGGTAGTGAGGAGGGGATCTCCCTGGAGCTATGGGATTGTGGGTAGTGAGGAGGGGGTCTCCCTGGAGCTGTGGGATTGTGGGTAGTGAGGAGGGGGTCTCCCTGGAGCTGTGGGTAGTGAGGAGGGGGTTCTCCCTGGAGCTGTGGGATTGTGGGTAGTGAGGAGGGGGTCTCCCTGGAGCTGTAGGATTGTGGGTAGTGAGGAGGGGATCTCCCTGGAGCTATGGGATTGTTGGTAGTGAGGAGGGGGTCTCCCTGGAGCTATGGGATTGTGGGTAGTGAGGAGGGGATCTCCCTGGAGCTATGGGATTGTGGGTAGTGAGGAGTGGGTCTCCCTGGAGCTGTGGGATTGTTGGTAGTGAGGAGGGGGTCTCCCTGGAGCTATGGGATTGTGGGTAGTGAGGAGGGGGTCTCCCTGGAGCTATGGGATTGTTGGTAGTGAGGAGGGGGTCTCCCTGGAGCTATGGGATTGTGGGTAGTGAGGAGGGGGTCTCCCTGGAGCTGTGGGATTGTGGGTAGTGAGGAGGGGATCTCCCTGGAGCTATGGGATTGTGGGTAGTGAGGAGGGGGTCTCCCTGGAACTATGGGAGTGTGTGGTAGTGAAGGGAGTCTCCATGCTGGAAACTGGTGGCTCTAACAAGGTTTTGTCCGCAGGTAAGTTTGAGACAATGTTACGCGCCTCACTGTCATGTTGCAGCAGAAACGTAGAGAGACATTGAATGGTGAGAAACCCACATCAGCCAGCTTCTCATCTGTAGCCAGAAGGGAAATTCCTGGCCTTGACACACACATGTCTCAGCAGTGACTCCACACACCCAGTTAACGGGTGAGTGGGCACAGAACCTTGCAGCTGTCCTCAGAAACACATTCCTGGAACTCTCACACTCTGTTCCTGGAGTGTTTTATAAAACAAGCCAGCTTTGTGAGCTTGGTTAGACACTGAGCTCGGTAAAACGTTTGCAGATGTTTCCACTCCAGGGGAGTAGCCATCATCAGAATGCAGCTGAAGGAGCTGTCCCCTCACTCCCCCGGGCTACGTACCCGGGCTATGTGTGAGCCGGCACTCTGAGGGGAGAACATCTTCAGCTGCATTCTGATGCTGGCTTCTCCGCTGCAAACACTTCACCCAACTTGGAGATCAAACAAATGTCCAAATAGCCAGCCTGAGCTACCAACATATAGCACAATACTTCAAATTGAACTCTGTCTTTACGTTACTGGAACAGTTCAAATAAAAGTGCAGTAGAAAATCACAAAAAGTTCTGGAGGAACTCAGCAAGTCAGGCAGTGTCTACGTCAATGTTTTGGGCTGAAGCACTTTGCTGTTGTCTAATTAATCCTCCCCATGGATGCTGCCCGATCTGCTGCGTTCCTCCACAATTCTGTGTGTGTTACTCTGTATTTCCAGCGTCTGCACCATCTTTTGTGTTTGTGTAGGAGAGCATCAGGAAGACAGAGAAGGTGTCTCAGCCATCTCAGTCCTTGCTCCTGGGGTTTAACAAGCCACCAAATGCCAATGGAGTGTATAGGGAGTCCAGGGAGAGATTATCCCACTGGTAAATGGGGATTTTTGTCTCCATTCCAAGGCAGTTCACTCACCTTTGGTGCCCACGGAGTACTCAGCTCTCACCAGGAGGGGCCACACTCCAGTACACAGCCAGTCGAGAGTACCAATGAGCAAGTGAAGTCCAGAAGGCACAGAACTGGAGAGTATGACATCGGTAGCTGAGCGAAGGGCGCTGAGTAGGCTACGGTCAATCATGGGAAACTCTGAACATCCTCTACACAGCACCATCCAGAGACAGAGAAGCAGTTTCAGTGACAGGTTGCTGTCGATGCAATGCTCCTCAGACAGGATGAAGAGGTCAATACTCCCCAATGCCATTCGGCTTTACAATTCAACCGCCAGGAGTAAGATATGTTAAAGTGCCGGGGTTAGGACTGAGCTTAAGTTACCATTCAATGTATTTTAGTAAACTATTTAAGAACTTTTTAAAAGCTATTTATTAATGTTTTTTGAGAGGGTGATTTTAGATGCATATCATATTTTTACTGAGTTAAGTATTGTATGTAATTAGTTTTGCTACAATAAGTGTATGGGACATTGGAAAAAATGTTGAATTTCCCCATGGGGATGAATAAAGTATCTATCTATCTATCTGTCTATCTATCTATCTATCTATTCCGGTGGACTGAGTGAACGAGATTAACAGTGAGATCCTACAGCCAGGAAGGAGGCTTTGCAACGCTCCAAGGCGAGCAAAGGGCTTGACAAAACCCAGAAGACACAGAAACATAGAAAACCTACAGCACAATACAGGCCCTTCGGCCCACAGAGCTGTGCTGAACATGTCCTTACCTTAGAAATTACTAGGCTTACCAATAGCCCTCTATTTCTCTAAGCTCCATGTGCTATCCAAAAGTCTCTTAAAAGCCCCTATCGTATCCACCTCCACCACCGTTGCCATCAGCCCATTCCACACACTCACCACTCTCTGAGTAAAAAACTTACTCCTGACATCTCCTCTGTACCTACTCCCCAGCACGTTAAACCTGTGTCATCTTATGGCAACCATTTCAGCCCTGGGAAAAAGCCTCTGACTATCCACACGATCAATGCCTCTCATCATCTTATACACCTGTATCAGGTCACCTCTCATCCTCCGTTGCTCCAAGGAGAAAAGGCCGAGTTCACTCAATCTATTCTCATAAGGCATGCTCCCCAATCCAGGCAACACCCTTGTAAATCTCCTCTGCACCCTTTCTATGGCTTCCACATCCTTCCTGTAGTGAGGCGACCAGAACTGAGCACAGTACTCCAGGTGGGGTCTGACCAGGGTCCGATATAGCCTCAACATGGTCATCCATTGCAAACAAGGAAGACCCCGATGGTGGAAGGACTCACTGGTACCACTGAGCTTGGACCTGGACTTCCGAGTTTGAGAGAGTGGTACCACTGAGCTTGGACCTGGACTTCCGAGTTTGAGAGAGTGGTACCACTGAGCTTGGACCTGGACTTCCGAGTTTGAGAGAGTTGAACAAGCCCAGTTCAATGACTTTTCCATTTTAAAAACCATCCTGCACAGGTTTCTCTGTCATTGTCAGAGAACCAGTCAGATGCCGGTTGAAATACGTTGGCCAAACTTGGATAAGTGGACTGACTGGAAGTCCACAATTATCCGTATAAGCCAGCAAGAGGGAAATGGGCCAGAGATCGCACTCACCAAATCCCCACTCAGGCCAGACAGTATTCCAGTTATCAAAACGTCCAGCAGTGCCCTGTGAGGGGCAGCAGGATTCGAGTCAGTCACGGTTTCTTCAGGCAGAGGAGAGCTCCGGAGATGAACGGAGTGGTGACACAAGGTGCTGACTAGTGATCAAGGAGAACAGAATGCAAATACTCGGGGAAAGAACCAGAGGGGCAAGGAGTGATGAACACACCTTCAGAGGGCAGCATGCCAGTGTAGTGGCTCACTACACTTTACAGCCGCGAGCTGTAGTCTTGGGGTTTGCTTCTCGCTGCTGCCTGTAAGGAGCTTGTACATTCTCCCCGTGACCGAGTGGGTTCCCTCCGGGTGCTCCCGTTTCCTCCCACATTCCAAAGGCCAATGGTTAATGAGCTTTGGGCATGCTACACTGGCACAGGAAAATCGGCAGCTCTTGTCCCAGCACAATTCTCACTGTTTGCTTTGAGGCAAGGTGACAGAATTTCACGTGTAGTGACAAATAACACTCATTGGGGGTTCTCTGAGCTGGCCGTGACAGAACGCGCTTGCTGTGCGCTGTGATTTATTACCGACCCCCAGTGGGAAGCGTGCCGTTTGGACCCGTCAGCGCTGTGGGCGAGAAGTGGATCGTGATGCCACAAACTCAGGGTAGGGGTAGGGGGAATGAAGGTGCCAGTAGCACCCGCTGGGCTGGACCAGGAGAAGGGGCAGCCAGAGTAAGCGGGAAAGGAACGATTAGGACCGAATCACTGTCCAGCATGGAGGCTCCAGTGCACAAGATCAGACAACACTGCAGACGATTGTAGACTCAGCCGGCTGTAACGCAGGCACAACCCACCCCACCACCCAGGGTATCTCCAAAAAGTGGTGCCCAAGAAGGTAGCGTCCACCATTAACAATTCTCACCATCCCTGGACAAGCTCTGTTCTCAGTACTACCATCAGAGAGCAGGCACACACTCAACAATTCAGCAACAGGTTGCCAGGTATGAAGTTATGCACGTCCCTGAATCGTGGCTGAAGGATGGTTGTAGTTGGAGCTAAATATCCAAGGTTACACATTACATCAGAGCGATAGGAAGGTAGACAGAGGGGGTGGTGTGGCTCTACTGGTAAAGAACAGCATCAAATCAGTAGAAAGATTTGACAGAGGATCAGAAGATGTTGAATCCTTGTGGGCTGAGTTAAGAAACTGCCAGGGTAAAAGGACCCTGATGGCAAACAAGAACTGGAAATGGGAGAAGGCTGTAACAGGAACTGGAAATGGGAGAAGGCTGCAACAGGAACTGGAAATGGGAGAAGGCTGCAACAGGAACTGGAAATGGGAGAAGGCTGCAACAGGAACTGGAAATGGGAGAAGGCTGCAACAGGAACTGGAAATGGGAGAAAGCTGCAAAAGGAACTGGAAATGGGAGAAGGCTGCAACAGGAACTGGAAATGGGAGAAGGCTGCAACAGGAACTGGAAATGGGAGAAGGCTGCAACAGTGGCCAAGGATGAAGAAATGCTATTTCAAAAATCACTGGACTCCGGCATGGTGAGAGAGGACTGGAAATTTGCAAATGTTACTCCACTCTTTAAGAAAGGAGGGAGGCAGCAGAAAGGAAATTATAGACCAGTTAGCCTGACCTCAGTGGTTGGGGAGATGTTGGAGTCAATTGTTAAGGATGAGGTGATGGAATACTTGGTGACACGGGACAAGATAGGACAAAGTCAGAATGGTTTCCTTCAGGGAAAATCCTGCTTGACAAACCTGTTGGAATTCTTTGAGAAGATTACAAGTAGGATAGATAAAGGGGATGCAGTGGATGTTGTATATTTGGATTTTCAGAAGGCCTTTGACAAGGTGCCACACATGAAGCTGCTCACCAAGTTAAGAGCCCATGGTATTACAGGAAAGTTACTAACATGGTTAGAGCATTGGCTGATTGGTAGGAGGCAGCAAGTGGGAATAAAAGGATTCTTGTCCGGTTCACACAAGGAAATCTGCAGATGCTGGAAATTCAAACAACAACACACACAAAATGCTGGTGGAACACAGCAGGCCAGGCAGCATCTATAAGGAGAAGCACTGTCGACGTTTCGGGCTGAGACCCTTCGTCAGGACTAACCGAAAGGAAAGATAGTAAGAGATTTGAAAGTAGTGGGGGGGAGGGGGAAATGCGAAATGATAGGAGAAGACCGGAGGGGGTGGGATGAAGCTAAGAGCTGGAAAGGCGATTGGCGAAAGTGATACAGAGCTGGAGAAGGGAAAGGATCATGGGACGGGAGGCCTCAGGAGAAAGAAAGGGGGAGGGGAGCACCAGAGGGAGATGGAGAACAGGCAAGGAGTGATTGTGAGAGGGGCAGAGAGAGAGAGAGAGAATAAAAAACGGAAGAGAGAAAAAAAGGGGGAAATAAACAAATAAATCAGCGATGGGATAAGAAGGGGAGGGGGCCATTGATAGAAGGTAGAGAAATCAATGTTCATGCCATCAGGTTGGAGGCTACCCAGCCGGTATATAAGGTGTTGTTCCTCCAACCTGAGTGTGGCTTCATCTTGACAGTAGAGGAGGCCATGGATAAACATATCGGAATCGGAATGGGACGTGGAATTAAAATGTGTGGCCACTGGGAGACCCTGCTTTCTCTGGCAGACAGAGTGTAGGTGTTCAGCGAAACGGTCTCCCAGTCTGCGTCGGGTCTCACCAATATATAAAAGGCCACACCGGGAGCACCGGACGCAGTATACCACACCAGCCGACTCACAGGTGAAGTGTCGCCTCACCTGGAAGGACTGTCTGGGGCCCTGAATGGTGGTGAGGGAGGAAGTGTAAGGGCAGGTGTAGCACTTGTTCCGTTTACAAGGATAAGTGCCAGGAGGGAGATCGGTGGGAAGGGATGGGGGGGGGGGGGGGGAACGAATGGACAAGGGAGTCACGTAGGGAGCGATCCCTGTGGAAAGCTTGCAGAGGGATTTGGACCAGCTGGAAAAATGGGCTGAAAAATGGCAGATGGAGTTTAATACAGACAAGTGTGAGGTATTGCACTTTGGAAGGACAAACCAAGGTAGAACATACAAGGTAAATGGTAGGGCACTGAGGAGTGCAGTAGAACAGAGGGATCTGGGAGTACAGATACAAAATTCCCTAAAAGTGGTGTCACAGGTAGATAGGGTAGTAAAGAGAGCTTTTGGTACATTGGCCTTTATAAATCAAAGTATTGAGCATAAGAGTTGGAATGTTATGGTGAGGTTGTATAAGACATTGGTGAGGCCGAATTTGGAGTATTGTGTGCAGTTTTGGTCACCGAATTACAGGAAGGATGTTAATAAGGTTGAAAGAGTGCAGAGAATGTTTACAAGGATGTTGCCGGGACTTGAGAAACTGAGTTACAGAGAAAGGTTGAATAGGTTAGGACTTTATTCCTGGAGCGTAGAAGAATGAGGGGAGACTTGATAGAGGTATATAAAATTATGATGGGTATAGATAGAGTGAATGCAAGCAGGCTTTTTCCAGTGAGGCCAGGGGAGAAAAAACCCAGAGGTCATGGGTTAAGGGTGAAGGGGGAAAAGTTTAAAGGGAACATGGGGGGGGCTTCTTCAAACAGAGAGTGGTGGGAGTGTGGAATGAGCTGCCAGATGAAGTGGTGAACGTGGGCTCACTTTTAACATTTAAGAAAAACTTGGACATGTACACGGATGAGAGGGGTTTGGAGGGATATGGTCCAGGTGCAGGTCAGTGGGACTAGGCAGAAAAATGGTTTGGCACAACCAAGAAGGGCCAAAAGGCCTGTTTCTGTGCTGTAATGTTCTATGGTTCTATGGTCTAAAGCAGAAAGGGGGGGAGGGAAAGATGTGCTTGGTGGTGGGATCCCATTGGAGGTGGCAGAAGTTACGGAGACTTATATGTTGGACCTGGAGGCTGGTGGGGTGGTAGGTGAGGACAAGGGGAACCCTATCCCTAGTGGGGTGGCGGGCGGATGGGGTGAGGGCAGATGTGCGGGAAATGGGAGAGATGCGTTTGAAAGCAGAGTTGATGGTGGAGGAAGGGAAGCCCCTTTGTTTAAAAAAGGAAGACATCTCCTTCGTCCTGGAATGAAAAGCCTCATCCTGAGAGCAGATGCGGTGGAGACGGAGGAATTGTGAGAAGGGGATGGCACTTTTGCAAGAGACAGGGTGGGAAGAGGAATAGTCCAGTTAGCTGTGAGATTCTGTAAGCTTATAGTAGATATCAGTAGATAAGCTGTCTCCAGAGATGAAGACAGAAGGATCAAGAAAGGGGAGGGAGGTGTCGGAAATGGACCAGGTAAATTTGAGGGCAGGGTGAAAGTTGGAGGCAAAGTTAATGAAGTCAATGAGCTCAGCATGCGTGCAGGAGGCAGCGCCAATGCAGTCGTCGATGTAGCGAAGGAAAAGAGGGGGACGGATACCCATATAGGCTTGGAACATGGACTGTTCCACAAAGCCAACAAAAAGGCAGGCATAGCTGGGACCCATGCGGGTGTCCATGGCTACACCTTTGGTTTGGAGGAAGTGGGAGGAGCCAAAGGAGAAATTGAGTGTAAGAACTAATTCCGCTAGATGGAGGAGAGTGGTGGTAGAGGGGAACTGGTTATGTCCAGAATCCAAAAAGAAGCAGAGAGCTTTGAGACCTTCCTGGTCGGGGATGGAGGTATATAGGGACTGGACGTCCATGGTGAAAATAAGGTGGTGGGGGCCAGGGAACTTAAAATCATTGAAAAAATTCAAAGCGTGAGAAGTGTCACGAACATAGGTGGGAAGGGATTGAACAAGGGGGGATAAAACAGTGTCAAGATATGCAGAAATGAGTTCGGTGGGGCAGGAGCAAGTTGAGACAATGGGTCTACCTCCTTGTCTAGTTGGCTGCCAGTGACTAGTGGTGTTCCACAGGGATCGGTGTTGGGACCACTTCTTTTTATGCTGTATATAAATGATTTAGATGATGGAATAGATGGCTTTGTTGCCA
This sequence comes from Hemitrygon akajei, assembly GCF_048418815.1. Classification (NCBI taxonomy): domain Eukaryota; kingdom Metazoa; phylum Chordata; class Chondrichthyes; order Myliobatiformes; family Dasyatidae; genus Hemitrygon; species Hemitrygon akajei. The sequence continues at coordinate 22,162,755 of NC_133132.1, read as the reverse complement.
AGTTTGCAGATGATACACACAATAGTGGAGGGGCAGGTAGTGTTGAAGAAACAGGTAGGATGCAGAAGGACTTGGACAGATTAGGGGAATGGGCAAGGAAGTGGCAAATGAAATACAATGTTGGAATATGTGTGGTCATGCACTTTGGTTGTAGACATAAATGTGCGGACTATGTTCTAAACGGGGAGAAAATCTAAAAATCTGAGATGCAAAAGGTCTTGGGAGTTCTTGTGCAGAACAACCTAAAGGTTAACTTACGTGGTGAGTTGGTGCTGAGGAAGCCAAATGCCATGTTAACATTAATTTCAAGAGGTCTAGAATACAAGAGTAAGGATGTGATGCTGAGGCTTTATAAGGCACTGGTGAGGCCTCACCTTGAGTACTGTGAACAGTTTTGGACTCCTCATCTTAGAAGAGATGTGTTGGGATTAGAGAGATTCCAGAGGAGGTTCACAAGGATGATTCTGGGAATGACAGGGTTATCATACAAGGAACGTTTGATGGCTCTGGGTCTGTACTCACTGGAATTCAGAAGGATGGGGGGGCGGAATCTCATTGAAACCTTTTGGATGTTGAAAGTGCTGGACAGAGTAGATATGGAAAGGATATTTCCCATGGTGGGAGAGTCTAGGACAGGAGGGCACGGCCTCAGGATAGAGGGATGTCCATTCAAAACAGAGATGCTGAGAAATTTCTTTAGCCCGAGGGTGGTAAATTTGTGGAATTTGTTGCCACGTGCAGCTGTGGAAGCCAGGTCATTGGGTGAATTTAAGGCAGAGATTGATAGGTTCTTGATTGGACACGGCATCAAAGGTTACAGGGAGAAGGCTGGGAAATGGGTTGAGGAGGAGAGAAAAAAAGATCAGTCATGATTGAATGGTGGAGCAGACTCAATGGGCCAACTAGGCCTAATTCTGTTCCTATGTCTTATGGCCTTATGGTCAATATATTTCTAAACAGTTCATGTACCTGAACCCTACCATCCATTGCATACTCAACAACTCAGGATCAAATTCATCCCCTCCCTGTTAAGATTTCTAAACAGTCTATGAAGCCGATTGCTACCATCAGAGAGGAGGTTCATGGGAGGGGAAAGATCCAGTTGTCGTGGTCCATGTGGGTATCAATGACATGGGTAGAATAAGGAAAGAGGTTCTTCTGAGGGAATTTCAGCAGCTAGGGACTACATTAAGAAGCAGCACCAAAAATTTAGATTAGTACTTGAGCCACAGTCAAATTGGCATAGGGTCAAGAGGATTAGCGAATTAAATGAATTGTTAATTAAATGAGATACTAGGAATAGTAAAAGGAAAAAAATTACTGGTGGGAGTTGTCTATCAGGCACCGAATAATTACCATGGCAGAGGCAATAAACAGGGAAACATCTGAGGCGTGTAAGAATGGAACAGCAGTTATTGTGAGGGAATTTAACTTGCACGTAGATCGGGTGATAGCTTTCTTGAACAGTACGTTACTGAACCTACAAGGGAATGTGCTATCTTGGATCTGGTCCTATGCAAAGAGACAGGTAAAATTAGTGATCTTGTAGTTAGGGATCCTCTTGGAAAAGGTGATCACAGTATGATTGAGTTTCTCGTACAAGTGGAGGGTGCAATAATTCAATCTAAGACCAGTAGATTATGCCTAAACAATGGAGACTACAACGGGGTGGGGGAGGATTTGGCTGGTGTAGATTGGGAACACAGGCTATATGGAGGGATAGTTGAGGAACAGTGGAAGACTTTCAAAGAGATTATTCACGGTGCTCAACAAAAGTATATTCCAGTTAAAAAGAAGGACAGTAGGGGTGGGGGGTGGGGAGAACCAGCCTTGGGTAACTAAGAATATCAGTTTGGAAAACTCAGAAAAATAGGATTATTTTGTGTCGGTCTTCACAGTGGAGGATACGTCTAACATGCCAAAGAGAGATGTTATGGACTTGATGGGAGGTGAGGACCTCAATTCAATAGCAGTGCTGAGCAAACTTGAGGGCCTGAAGATAGACAAGCCCCCTGCTCCTGATGGAATGCATCCCAGGGTACTGAAATAAATGGCAGAAGTTATTGTAGAGGCTTTGATGATGATTTACCCAAATTCTCTGGACTGGACGACGGCGGATTTCACGCCACTGTTCAAAAAGGATGTAGGCAAAAGGCAGGTTTAACATCTGTATTCGGGAAAGTGCTTGAAGCTGTCATTAAAGAAGAAATATCGAGGCATCTGGAAAGAAATGGACCCACCAGGCAGACGCAGCAGGGATTCAGCAAAGGCAGGTCCTGTTTGACAAACTTACTGGAGTTCTCTGAGGATATAACGAGTGCAGTGGATAGACGGGAACAGATGGACGTTATTTACTTGGATTTCCAGGTGTTTGCCACATAAAAGACTTATCCGTAAGATAAGGATGCACAGAGTCGGGGTGATGTATTAGCATGGATAGAGGATCGGTTAACTAATAGGAAGCAGAAAGTTGGGATACATGGGTGTTACTCCGGTTGGCAATCAGTGGTGAGCGGTGAGCCTCAGGGATCGGTGTTGGGCCCACAACTGTTCACAATAGATAGATAGATAGATACTTTATTCATCCCCATGGGGAAATTCAACATTTTTTCCAATGTCCCATACACTTGTTGTAGCAAAACTAATTTCATACAATACTTAACTCAGTAAAAATATGATATGCCTCTAAATCACTCTCTCAAAAAGCATTAATAATAGCTTTTAAAAAGTTCTTAAGTAGTTTACTTAAATACATTAAATACAATCAACCCCGGCACTTTAACATATCTTACTCCTGGTGGTTGACTTGTAAAGCCTAATGGCATTGGGGAGTATTGACCTCTTCATCCTGTCTGAGGAGCATTGCATCGATAGTAACCTGTCGCTGAAACTGCTTCTCTGTCTCTGGATGGTGCTATGTAGAGGATGTTCAGAGTTTTCCATAATTGACCGTAGCCTACTCAGCGCCCTTCGCTCAGCTACCGATGTTATACTCTCCAGTACTTTGCCCACGACAGAGCCCACCTTCCTTACCAGCTTATTAAGACGTGAGGCGTCCCTCTTCTTAATGCTTAATATACATTAACGATCTGGAAGAGGGGACTAAGTGTAGTGTAATTAAGTTTGCTGATGATACTAAATTGAGTGGAAAATCAAATTGTGCAGAAGATATGGAGATTCTGCAGAGAGATATAGATAGGTTAAGTGAGTGGGCAAGGGTCTGGCAGATGGAGTACAATGTTGGTAACTGCGAGGTCATCCACTTTGGAAAGGAAAATGGAAGAACAGATTATTATTTAAATGGTGAAAGATTGCAGTATGCTGCTGTGCAGAGGGTTTTGGGAGTGCTTGTACATGTATCACAAAAGCTTGGTTTGCAGGTGCAGCAGGCTATCAAGAAGTCAAATGAAAGCAAGATAATTTTCCTGAATAATTGAGTCTTCATCTCCTCTTCGACAGTAGCGTTTAGATACGTGAACGATTCAGAAAACTTGAATGCAACCTTTGCTGAATTGTTGAGCATGTACCTCCTCTCCGATGGTAGCATTCAGGTTCATGGACACAGGAACACAGAAACAGGAGCAGGAGTCGGCCATCTGGCCCATCGAGCCTGATCCAACATTCAATAATATCACGGCTGATCTGACCATGGACTCATCTCCACCTGCCTGCGTTTTCCCCATTGCTAAAGGGATTGAATTCAAGAGCAGGGATGTCATACTGCAACTGTACAGGGTACTGGTGAGGCTGCACCTGGAGTACTGTGTGCAGTTCTGGTCTCCGCACTTGAGGGAGGATATACTGGCTTTGGAGGCAGAGCAGAGGAGGTTCACCAGGTTGATTCCAGGGATGAGGAGAAATTGAGTCGCCTGGGACTGTACTCACTGGAATTCAGAAGAACGAGAGGAGATCTTAAAGAAACATATAAAATTATGAAAAGGATATATAAGACAGAGGCAGGAAAGTTGTTTCCAGTGGTAGGTGAGACTAGAACTAGGGGACATAGCCTCAAGATTCAGGGGAGTAGGTTTAGGATAGAGATGAGGAGAAACTGCTTTTCCCAGAGAGTGGTGAATCTGTGGAATTCTCTGCCCAATGAAGCAGTGGAGGCTGCCTCAGTAAATATATTTAAGACAGGGTTGGATAGATTTTTGCATTGTAGGGGGATTAAACCTCCGATGAAAACTACCATCGGAGAGGAGGGACACACTCAACAAATCAGGAATACATTCTTCCCCTCCACATTGAGATTTCTAAACGGTCCATGTTCCTGAACACTACCATTGGAGAGGAGGGACACACTCAACAATTCAGGAATACATTCTTCCCCTCCACACTGAGATTTCTAAACGGCCAGTGTTCCTGAACACTACCATCGGAGAGGAGGGACACGCTACCTTGTCATTGTCTTTTTGGCACAGTACTGCTGTCGTAAACCAACGGGAGTTCATGTCACGAGGGACGAGAGGGAGCGCAGTGGGTCAGGCAGCATCTGTGAAAGGCAATGAAGAGTCGATTTTTCGGGCCAACTCATTTCATCAGGACTGGAAAGGAAGGGGACTTCTGACTTGCTGAGTCACTCCAACATGTTGTGACTCAGGGTATCCAGAATGTGCCGAATCCCTTGTGTTTGCAAATTTCACTTCCTTTCATTCGGTGGTAATAAACTCAACTCTGGAATAGCTCACAGGGAATCCTGGCAGTGGAAGAAGGTGGTGTCTCATCACACTGCCTCTGGCAGACTCTGACGTTAGCGTCTGGCCTGACTCAGGATGGAGACAATACCTTGCTGACAGAACAGTACAGCCCCGTCGGCCAAGGTTTCTTCCCGTGGAGAGGCAGAAACTAAGTGGTGACCTGGGAGAGGTGTGCAAAGCTACGACGAGCATGGATAGTGGTAACCTGCTCTGGAGCAGAGGGTGCTGGTTTAAGGGAAGGAGTAAATCAGTAACTGAGTTTATTAATGTCAATGCACTGAGGTGCAGTGAGAAACTCCATCCATACGGATAGTTTCACATCGCGTATCGAGGGTAACCAGTAGTATGGTTACAGAAAAAGTCCAGTGTAGACAGACAGTGAAGTAGGTTGGAAGGTCGAGCGTCCATCTTATTGTACAAGGGAAACATTCGATCAGCAGCATCGGGGATATCGTTGAGCCTGGAGCTACGCACTTTCAGGCTTTTGATCTTCCCCCCGGTGGGAGGTGGGGAGAAGAGAGGGTGGGTGTGGTCTTGATTTGTGCACTGCTTTACCGAGGCAACAAGAAGTGTGAGTAGAGATTTAGAGGGAATATGAGGAAGAATTTTTTTCACCCAGAGGGTTGGAGGAGTTGGTGGGGGGGAGGGGCGGTTGGAGGCAGGAGCATCTGGATGAGCACGTGAATCAAACAAGACGGGAACAGCCACAGGGAAATGGCAGGATTACGGTGCCGATGGACCTAATGTCATGTTGCTGTGCTCGATGACTCACAGGTTGGCCAGGATGCCTCCTAACCTACTGGGCTGTGCTCTTCCCCCTCCTACTTCCGGCATTTGCTCACCAACACACCTCCATGCTACAGAGCTAGGGCCGGAGCCTCGACTTATTCCAGTAACTCCACACAGATCGGATCACAGCTCTGCCGCTACGTCAGGGCTAGCTAGTCTGCCTCAGGCTGGGACTGCAGTAACAGCTTCTCATTTGTCCTGCCCAGCCTGAATTCCATCTCCCTCTCATCTGCCAAGGCCTAATCCTTGCCAATCCCCAGATCACTGCGATTCCCCGTTGCTTGCCAAAGTGCAATCGTGTGCTGACTTGTTCCACAATGTCCTCAGTACCTTCCACTAAGAAAGCTAATATTGTGTGTGTGTGTGTGTGTGTGTGTGTGTGTGTGTGTGTGTGTGTGTGTGTGTGTGTGTGTGTGTGCACGCTCGAACCACATCATCAAGTTCCCTGATGACACAACCATGGTGGTTCTCATCAGCAAGAACGACGAGTCAGCTTACAGAGAGGAGGTGCAGCGGCTAACGGACTGGTGCAGAGCCAACAACCTGTCTCTGAATGTGAACAAAACAAAAGAGATGGTTGTTGACTTCAGGAGGGCACGGAGCGACCACTCCCTGCTGAACATCGACGGCTCCTCGGTAGAGATCGTAAACAGGACCAAATTTCTTGGTGTTCACCTGACGGAGAATCTCACCTGGTCCCTGAACACCAGCTCCATAGCAAAGAAAGCCCAGCAGCGTCACTACTTTCTGCGAAGGCTGAGGAAAGTCCATCTCCCACCCCCCATCCTCACCACATTCTACAGGGGTTGTATTGAGAGTATCCTGAGCAGCTGCATCACTGCCTGGTTCCGAAATTGCACCATCTCGGATCGCAAGACCCTGCAGCGGATAGTGAGGTCAGCTGAGAAGATCATCGGGGTCTCTCTTCCCGCCATCATGGACATTTACATAACACACTGCATCCGCAAAGTGAACAGCATTATGAAGGACCCCACGCACCCCTCATACAATCTCTTCTCCCTGCTGCCATCTGGGAAAAGGCTCTGAAGCATTCGGGCTCTCACGACCAGACTATGTAACAGTTTCTTCCCCCAAGCTATCAGACTCCTCAATACCCAGAGCCTGGACTGACACCTTACTGGCCTATTGTCTTGTTTATTATTTATTGTAATGCCTGCACTGTCTTGTGCACTTTATGTAGTCCCGGGTAGGTCTGTAGTCTAGTGTAGCTTTCTCTGTGTTGTTTTTTTTTACATAGTTCAGTCTAGTTTTTGTACTATGTTATAAGCACCATGGTCCTGAAAAACGTTGTCTCGTTTTTACTGTGTACTGTACCAGCAGTTATGGTCGAAATGACAATAAAAAGTGACTTGATTTGACTTGTGTGTTCTAATGTCTGTTCCATTGCAACTAAAGGGCTGATTTAACCCTCTGGGCCTAACTAACCATCCTGTTCTGAACCAGTTTTATCTCCTTCCCTGTGAAAGACCCGCTCTGAATTTCCTTTCATTGCAGAAGCAGGTCACGCCTCTCCAGGGTTTCCTGCATTCCCTGGGCAGGGATACAGAGCTGCGCTTGCGGTCACTGGGAAAACCAGCAACGGTAGGAGAGACTGAAGCTCAGACTGGCCTGTCAAATGTCACCTGAGTAACACTGGTTCTAAAGAATCTCGGCACAAAAAATTGACTCTAAATTCCTCCCCACAAATGCTGCCTGATTCGCTGAGTTTCTCCAACATTTTGCATGTCTTACCCCAGCACTTCTCTCTCCTGCCCAGTTCCAGCATTTCCAGAGCCAGGTCAGTCCTTTCAAAGACTTACACGGTCAAAAGCAGGAGTGTGGTCACCCCTGCCGTAGGTCACATCGCCAAACCTCGCACAATAATCCGGCACTGTTTCACGGCCAAATGTCAGATGTGTCATTGAACTCATGCAGAGGTGTATGGGTTAAGCAAGGGTTCGGATGGTGAGAGCAGAGCTCCCTCTCCATGACTGGGAAGAACACGGACAGCAGGTGTGATGTGCTTTTTCAGAGTATGGCCTCTGCTTGCTGCTGCCCTACATGCAATGACACGGTGATCTGGGGTTCCAAGAAGAAATTGATCCAATGGGTCGTGGACGGATGAGGTCCTTCACGTGTGACCGTATCAGCCGGTGTGTGGACCCGAAGTACTCATCTCCACCCTCTGCCTGGCCATGGTAGGACAGCGATGACATCCCAGACAGCCGGACGTTTGTCCTTCAGACACCGTGGGACAGAGACTGGATGGAGACTGTGGCACGGTTCCCTGAAAAAACTCTTCAGATCATCCAGCAGAATGTGTCTTGGACAGATCTCACCGTTGGCTGGTGGTGAGAGGGGCTCTCTTCGTCAGAGCATTGCACTACGGATAACCCCCTCGATGAACGCTGCCCTTGGGAGGACAGTGGTGGAGAGGACTCTATCAAGCTCCTCTTTGCAGACTGGGGATTGTCCAAGAGCGCAGGGGCAGGAAAGCCTGCCAACAGGCATCAGGGCCTTGTGGTGGCTCCGTGCAGCCAGCACAAGGGCTCGATGGGGTGTGACCACATGCAAGTGGAGGGACAGAGTCAGACTGAACTGAAATTGGAATTAGTTAATTATTGTCACATGTACCGAGATGCAGTGAAAAAATTGCTTTGAATACTTTTCATACAGTACACAGTTCATTGAGGTAGAACAAGTTAAAACAATAACAAAGCAGGATAAAATGTAACAGCTGTAGAGAAAGTAGACTGTGAGGACAAAAGTCCACTTATTCTACCAGAAAACCATTAAACGTTCGCACGACAGCGCAGCTGAAGCTGTCCTTGAACCTGGTGGTATGTGCAGACTGGTTTTTGTGTCTACTGCACGACGGAAAGGGAGAAGAGAGGATGTCTAGATTGGGTAGAGTCATTGTTAATTCTGGCTGATGGACCAGGCGGCGAAAAGTACAGACAGAGTCCATGGCTGTGATTGTGATGTGCTGAGGTCAAAGGTTGATGTTATTGTCAAAGTGTGTATGTACAATACAACTCTGACATCAGTCTTCTCCATGTAGCTATGAAATACAAATGACAAAGGAAAAGGGACAAAATTCACAGACAGCAATAACAATCCAGACCACTCCCCCGCAGAAATAACGGCAACAATAACAACACCGACCCCTCCCTCACAGAAAAACAGAGACCAATTCCCTCCCTTGCAAAAAGCAACAGAGACAGCCACCCCTCCAAACTGACCGACACTGAAAAAACCAGCACCCACAGGAAATAAAATACCAAAAACTGAAATCTCAACACATCCAACAGTCTTTGCTTGACTCAGAACTCACACCTGGTCCAAACAGTGGCTCCCATTGGGAGTGACCCCTGACCATCCAGCCTCGTTGGGAGTGATCACTGACCCTCTGGCCCTGTTGGGACGCACACACACACACACACACAAATACACATACTCTCAGACCCTTCTCACACACTCACACATAGTCACAGGCACACAAATACACACAAATACACACACACACACACACACACACACACACACACACACACACACACACACACACACACACACACACACACACACACACACACACACACACACACACACACATTTAGAAAATTCTGGCTTCTTCAAGCAGTGGTGTATAATTCCCAATGTGTTGTAACTAGATTCCTGAAAAGTTTGAATTTCTTGTATTTCACAGTGCTTGTGAGTCAGAGACTTACTGAGAATGAAAGAGGACGCAAGATTTGAACTTGTATCTTTGTCTCCGACCTCCCATCTCATAGTTTTTGGAGGGGATAACTATTTTAATTATTCTGCACTGATCTTTTTGCCAACAGTGCCCCTTGGCAAGAAATATTATTGTGTCTGCTAGTTAAGCTTATGCAGGAACATTTCTTAACTCCAGCTAGGTCAAATTCCAGGCTTTGGATTAAATTTTACTCTGTGACATTGGAAGGGAAGAGGTAGTTTTCAACATGAACACAACATAGGCTAGTAAGGTTAGAATCCAAATCCCAGCACTGATACATTTGTCAAATTCCTCTCAGCATTTGATCTTCCATCGGTTTCCTGATAAAATGTCCATTAACCTACAGTATCAGTGGCACCTACGTCCCAGGGATCTCAAAGGGAACTCCAGACCAACGGTATGTTCACCACCCTCCTCTGGAGGACAGAGTCAAGGGTGTACTGAGGATGTGTGGCGCAGGGAAGCTGAAAGGAACAAGATTAGTCCACCCACATTTGTCAGAATAGCCAAAGGCTGAGGATTACACAGGGAGTTCACTGGTGATGAGAGTTGTGTGTTTAATATTTCACTTATATTTTAGCAATCCTATAGAGATATTTTGATTAAGCATTCTTGATTGTTTAAATAATTAATTATGAGTTATATGCATAAATACATTCATTGAATGCGTCACTAATATGGGTGTGCCTTGCATAAAGTAAAATTTATACCCATATTTCAGACTTCCCGCATCATTCTTTGAAATAACTTAATGTTTTGAAGTTACAGAAGTTACATATGGGTGATGAGGAATTTTTAAAACGAACCTGGCACAACTTCTGACCAATAACTGTGTAGAGGGGCGTTGAGTCGAAACGCTGTCCAACACGTGCAGCGAGACGGTCACGTTTTAAAGAAGCAGAGCAGTACAAGTTCTGATGGAAAGACACGATCAGGTTTTTATTAAAGTCAAAAATTGCAAGAATTCAGGGTTCATAAAGAGTGAATACTGGGTGATAATAATCATTTAAAAAGATCAGAAATGGCTGGCTACATTGGAAAAATTGACGAGTTTGATTACACAACAGGTGATTGGCTCATGTGTACTGACCTATTGGGAAAGTGTATTGAAGCAAATGGAATGGCCAATGAGAAGTGAGTGCCATTTTTCCCGGAGAGTGGTGAATCTGTGGAATACTCAATGAAGCAGTGGAGGCTGCCTCAGTAAATACATTCAAGACAAGGCTGGATTGGTTTTTGCATAGTTGGAGAATTAAGAGTAATGGGGAAAAGGCAGGTAGGTGGAGATGAGTCCATGGCCAGATCAGCCGTGATCTTATTGAATGTTGGAGCAGGCTCGACAAGCCAGATGGCCGACTCCTGCTCCTGTTTTTTGTGCTCTTATCCAATGGAAACCATGACAAGAGACAAAGGAATTGCAGGCAGGAATGAAAATGAGTGTGAACTAAATTGCAGCGTCTAACCGGAAATCAGCGTGGCTAAACAAATTGTGCTACCGTTCCGGCAGAGGCTCACACTCACCAGGCCAAAACGCGACAAAGTAGGAGCCAGGCAGAGAAAAATAAACGGACTGGGCAGGGAAGAGATAGATAGATAGATAGATAGATAGATAGATAGATACTTTATTCATCCCCATGGGGAAATTCAACTTTTTTTCCAATGTCCCATACACTTGTTGTAGCAAAAACTCATTACATACAATACTTAACTCAGTAATAATATGATATGCATCTAAATCACTAACTCAAAAAGCATTAATAATAGCTTTAAAAAAAGTTCTTAAGTCCTGGCAGTTGAATTGTAAAGCCTAATGGCATTGGGGAGTATTGACCTCTTCATCCTGTCTGAGGAGCATTGCATCGACAGTAACCTGTCGCTGAAACTGCTTCTCTGTCTCTGGATGGTGCTATGTAGAGGATGTTCAGGGTTTTCCATAATTGACCGTAGCCTACTCAGCGCCCTTCGCTCAGCTACCGATGTTAAACTCTCCAGTACTTTGCCCACGACAGAGCCCGCCTTCCTTATCAGCTTATTAAGACGTGAGGCGTCCTTCTTCTTAATGCTTCCTCCCCAACACGCCACCACAAAGAAGAGGGCGCTCTCAACAACTGACCTATAGAACATCTTCAGCATCTCACTGCAGACATTGAATGACGCCAACCTTCTAAGGAAGTACAGTCGACTCTGTGCCTTCCTGCACAAGGCATCTGTGTTGGCAGTCCAGTCTAGCTTCTCGTCCAACTGTACTCCCAGATACTTGTAGGTCTTAACCTGCTCCACACATTCTCCATTAATGATCACTGGCTCCATATGAGGCCTAGATCTCCTAAAGTCCACCACCATCTCCTTGGTCTTGGTGACATTGAGACGCAGGTAGTTTGAGTTGCACCATATCACAAAGTCCTGTATCAGTTTCCTATACTCCTCCTCCTGTCCATTCCTGACACACCCCACTATGGCCGTGTCATCAGCGAACTTCTGCACATGGCAGATAACCAGTCCTCCTGCAGTTTCAAAAAGAACACTAACCTGCATGCTGTTGATGAAAAATCTGATAATGACACAGGGCTTCGTAGCTTTGAGAATTACAGCGTAAAAGTTAACAATAGACAAGCAACATGACTTTACACCAGAAAGGAATGGCAATTCAGTTCAAATGGGATTGGAGCAACACACACATAAAATGCCGGAGGAACTCAGCAGGGCTGGCAGCATCTGTGGAAAAAAGTAGCGTCGATGTTTCAGGCCGATAGCCTTGGGCAGGATTTCCAGCATCTGCAGATTTTCTCTTGTGTTTGGAGATGGAGTTGGACACTGGTTCAGCTGTTTCAGTCACTCCACAAAATGAGTTTGAACGGCATTTCAAAGATGTCAAACCAAAGCCTGTAGGTATCCAGCTAAGAACGTATACTAGAGAAAAGACAACTCCTGTGGGAGTGACATCCAAAACCGCGAGAAACAACGACCAACAAGCCACGCTGAGCTGGCGTGCTGTCAGAACAGTAGGGCCAGCATTGTGGGGAGTGAGTGGCTGAGACAACTACAGTTTGATGGGGGACCCACCCCCCGTTTGCCTGCCACGTCCCCGGCAGTGAAGTGAGCTGAAAGCGAATGAAGAAAGGTGCCACAGCTGTCACCGTGAACCGTTGCCCATCGGAGGGCAGACAGGTGTTGCAAAGCATATTGGACCAAGGAGCGAGCGTGCTGCTCAGAGGGAGTGTGAAAACGACGAAAGCAGTGCTCCGACTGTAACAGTTTTCTGATCTCATTAACCCTATACCTATGTGCATGCAGCTCAGAGATTATTACCTCTTTGGTTCTGTGTTTTAGTTCCGTTCCTAGCTGCTCAACTTTCCTCAGCAGAACCTCTTTTCCTGCTCTTGCTTCATCGTTGCACTGGGATTTCCCCTCACACTCACTTCCTCTGCAGGTCAGTCAGAGGTGATGTCCTGGACCAGGCAGACAACACAGCTATCGGAACTCTCAGTACTTGCACCGAAAAATACGTGGGGCAAAAGAGGCAGTTAGAGCAGCGATTGGAAGCGAATGTCTGCGGTTCAGTTGTTCATCCTTCCTACAGCCCGCAATCTCATCCTCTCGGGGGAAAACAATCTCAGGCCTGCTGGGCAGCTGAAAGCCTGGGGATCCTCCAGCATTACCCCTTGGACCCCCTACCCACCTCACTCACCGTAACGCCCTCTCGTCCCTCACCACAGGCCAAATTTCAGGCAGCTAATCTAAAGGGTGAGACTACCTCCCGAAACAGAGAGTCCAGGTAACTCTCCCCCTCCCTGATGTGCCGCAGTGTTTGAAGCTCAGATTCCAGGTCGTCAACTTTGAGCCCGAGTTCCTCGAGCAGCCAGCATTGTCGCAGAGGTGGTCACCAGGAGCCACACCGGGGTCCAACAGCTCCCACATCTTGCAGCTACATCACGTCACCTGATCTGCATCTCTGTGGAATTTGCTGTCTTTAGTTTTATAAAATTAATACCATATAAAATAAACTTTTACCTGCTGTTCACCTCCACCTCCTCGCTGAAGTTTTCAAGCAAAAGCCTCGATCCCAGCTCTAACTCTTCCACTCCAACAACAGCTACTCTGCTTAAACCTCACTTTCTTTACCTCCAGTGAAACAGTCCAAATCAAGACTTCACACACAAAATGCTGGTGGAACACAGCAGGCCAGGCAATATCTATAGGGAGAAGCACTGTCGACGTTTCGGGCCGAGACCCTTCGTCAGGACTAACCGAAAGAAGAGATAGTAAGAGATTTGAAAGTAGTGGGGGAGGGGGAAATGCGAAATGATAGGAGAAGACCGGAAGGGGTGGGATGAAGCTAAGAGCTGGAAAGTTGATTGGCAAAAGGGATACAGAGCTGGAGAAGGGAAAGGATCATGGGATGGGAGGCCTAGGGAGAAAGAAAGGGGGAGGGGAGCACCAGAGGGAGATGAAGAGCAGGCAAGCAGTGATTGTGAGAGGGACAGAGAGAGAACAAACAAGGGAGGGGGAAATAAATAAACAAGGGATGTGTTAAGAAGGGGAGGAGGGGCATTAACGGAAGTTAGAGAAGTCAATGTTTATGCCATCAGGTTGGAGGCTACCCAGCCGGTATATAAGGTGTTGTTCCTCCAACCTGAGTGTGGCTTCATCTTGACAGTAGAGGAGGCCATGGATAGACATATCAGAATGGGAATGGGATGTGGAATTAAAATTCTGTCAGGATCCGGAGATTTATCCACTTTTATATTCCTTAAAAGCGCCAGTACTTCCTCATCTTTAATCGTCATAGTTTCCATAACTTCCCTACTTGTTTCCCTTACCGTACACAATTCAATATCCTTCTCCTTAGTGAATACTGAAGAAAAGAAATTGTTCAAAATCTCCCCCATCTCTTTTGGCCCCACACATAGCTCTCCACTCTGACTCTCTAAGGGACCAATTTTATCCCTCACTATCCTTTTGTTATTAATATAACTGTAGAAACCCTTCGGATTTATTTTCACCTTACTTGCCAAAGCAACCTTGTATCTTCTTTTAGCTTTTCTAATTTCTTTCTTAAGATTCTTTTTACATTCTTTATATTCCTCGAGCACCTCATTTACTCCATGCTGCCTATATTTATTGTAGATCTCTCTCTTTTTCCTAACCAAGTTTCCAATATCCCTTCAAAACCATGGCTCTCTCAAACTTTTAATCTTTCCTTTCAACCTAACAGGAACATAAAGATTCTGTACCCTCAAAATTTCACTGGATGGAGTTTCCCCACGATTACTGAGGGCCTGTGCGACTGAGCTGGGAGAACCACTACAGCGCATCTTCAACATGAGCCTGGAGCAGAGAAGAGTACCCAGACAGTGGAAAACATCCTGTATTGTCCCAGTACCAAAGAAACCACAACCAAAGGAGTTGAATGACTTCAGACCTGTTGCCTTGACGTCGCACGTGATGAAGACCATGGAGCGGCTGATAATACAGAATCTGAGGCCACAAACCAGGCACGCCCAGGATCCTCTTCAGTTTGCGTATAAGGAGAAGGTGGGAGTGGAGGATGCTATCACGTATTTGCTGCACAAATCACTCTCTCACCTAGATGGGGTCGGTTGTGCTGTGAGGATTACATTCCTTGACTTCTCTAGTGCCTTTAACACCATCCAGCCCAAGATCTTAAGGCACAAACTAACGGAGATGGGAGTAGACTCTCACATGGTGGATTGGATAGTGGACTACTTGACAGATAGACCTCAGTATGTGCGGTTGGGAGACTGTAGGTCTGACACGGTGGTCAGCAGCACAGGAGCGCCGCAGGGAACCGTACTCTCTCCGGTCCTGTTCACCCTGTACACATCAGACTTCCAATATAACTCGGAGTCCTGTCATGTGCAGAAGTTCGCTGATGACACGGCCATAGTGGGGTGTGTCAGGAATGGACAGGAGGAGGAGTATAGGAAACTGATACAGGACTTTGTGATATGGTGCAACTCAAACTACCTGCGTCTCAATATCACCAAGACCAAGGAGATGGTGGTGGACTTTAGGAGATCTAGGCCTCATATGGAGCCAGTGATCATTAATGAAGAATGTGTGGAGCAGGTTAAGACCTACAAGTATCTGGGAGTACAGTTAGATGAGAAGCTAGACTGGACTGCCAACACAGATGCCTTGTGCAGGAAGGCACAGAGTCGACTGTACTTCCTAAGAAGGTTGGCGTCATTCAATGTCTGTAGTGAGATGCTGAAGATGTTCTATAGGTCAGTTGTGGAGAGCGCCCTCTTCTTTGTGGTGGCGTGTTGGGGAGGAAGCATTAAGAAGAGGGACGCCTCACGTCTTAATAAGCTGGTAAGGAAGGCGGGCTCTGTCGTGGGCAAAGTACTGGAGAGTTTAACATCGGTAGCTGAGCGAAGGGCGCTGAGTAGGCTATGATCAATTATGGAAAACTCTGAACATCCTCTACATAGCACCATCCAGAGACAGAGAAGCAGTTTCAGCAACAGGTTACTATCGATGCAATGCTCCTCAGACAGGATGAAGAGGTCAATACTCCCCAATGCCATTAGGCTTTACAATTCTACCGCCAGGACTTAAGAACTTTTTTTTAAAAGCTATTATTAATGCTTTTTGAGATAGTGATTTAGATGCATATCATATTTTTTACTGAGTTAAGTATTGTATGTAATTAGTTTTGCTACAACAAGTGTATGGGACATTGGAAAAAAGTTGAATTTCCCCATGGGGATGAATAAACTATCTATCTATCTATCTAAATGACTACCATTTCTCTATTACATCCTTCCCATAAAACAAATTGTCCCAATCCACTCCTTCTAAATCCTTTTGCACCACCTCAAAGTTAGCCTTTCTCCAATCAAAACTCTCAACCCTGGGTCCAGTCCTATTCTTCTCCATAATTATATTGAAACTAATGGCATTGTGATCACTGGACCCGAAGTGCTCCCCAACACATAACTCCGTCACCTGACCTATTTAATTCACTAACAGAAGATCCAACACTGCTCCTTCTCTAGTTGGTACCTCTATGTATTGCTGCAAAAAACTATCCTGCACACATTTTACAAACTCCAAACCATCCAGCCCTTTTACAAAATGGGCTTCCCACTGTATGTATGGAAAATTAAAATCTCCCACAATCACAACCCTGTGCTTACTACAAATATCTGCTATCTCCTTGCAAATTTGTTCCTCCAATTCTCGCTCCCCATTAGGTGGTCTATAATACACCCCTGTAAGTGCTACTACACCTTTCCCATTCCTCAATTCCACCCAAATAGTCTCCCTAGACAAACCCTCTAATCTATCCTGCCAGAGCACCGCTGTAATATTTTCTCTGACAAGCAATGCAACACCTCCCCCTCTTGTCCCTCCGATTCTATCACACCTGAAGCAGCGAAATCCAGGAATAATTAGTTGCTAATCACACCCCTCCTGCAACCATGTTTCACTAATAGCTACAATATCATATTTCCAGGTATCAATCCATGCTCTAAGCTCATCCACCTTTCTTACAATGCTCCTAGCATTAAAATAAATGCATTTAAGAAATTCTCCATCTCTTCCTCTCTGTTTATCTCTAACAGTACAAAGAACTTTACTGTCTTCTTTTTCTTCCTTCTCCCATACATCTGTTCCTACTCTGGTTCCCTTCCCCCTCATATCTAGTTTAAATCCACTGAAGCCTCTCTAGCAAACCTACCTGCAAGAATATTTGTCCCCCTCCAGTTCAGATGTAAACCCTCCCGCTGGAACAGGTCCCACCTTCCCTAGAAAACTGTCCAATTATCTATAAATCTGAAGCCCTCCCTCCTGCACCATGTCTTCAGCCACGTGTTGATCTGTACTATCTTACTATTTCTAAACCCACCTGCACGTGGCACTGGTAGCAATCCTGAGATTGCTATCATGGAGGTCCTGTCCTTCAACTTGGCACCTAGCTCCCTAAATTCACCTTTCAGGACCTCCTCCTTCTTCCTATCCACATCATTGGTCCCTACTGGACCACGACATTCGGCTGCTCACCCTCCCTCTTGAGAATACTGAGAACTCGATCTGAGATATCGCGGACCCTGGCACCAGGGAGGCAACAGATCATCCCGGCTTCTTGACCTCTTCCATAGAACCTCCTATCTGTCCCCCTAACTACCGAATCCTCTATCACTACTGCTCTCCTCTTTTCCCTCCTTCCCTTCTGAGCTGAGAGTCCAGTCTCGGTGCCAGAGACGCAACCACTGCAACTTGTCCCTGGTAGGTTGTCCCCATCAACAGTATCCAAAACTGTATACTTATTATTGATAGGAATGGCCACAGGGGTGCTCTGCTCTTCCTGTCTATTCCCCTTCCCTCTCCTGACAGTCACCCAACTACCTGTCTCCTGACTCCTAGGGGTGACGATCTCCCTGAAACTCCTGTTTATTTCTGCCTCTGCCTCCCGAATGATCTGAAGTTCATCCAGCTCCAGCTCCAGTTCCCTATCTCGGTTTGTCAGGAGCTGCAGCTGGATGCACCTTTTGCAGGTGTAGTCATCAGGGACAATTGTGCTCGACCTGACTTCCCACATACCGCAAACGGAGCACTCAACTGCCCTGACTTCTGCCTCCATTACCTACTCCTAATCTAATTGGATTAATTAAAGGAGTTTACCCGGCCTTACCTCACCTGGAGTGAAGCTCGTACTCAGCCTCTGCTCGCTATTTAAATTCTCCCGCTGCCTCACGGGCCGACTTTCACGCACCTGCGCAGTCTAGCCTCTTTGCCGCGATCGGTTAGAAAAAAGCAGCTTCTCTCTGAGCTTCTTTTACCTCTTCCCTCTCCGCCTCTTGCTGCCATTTTAAAAAATCTTAATTTTTAAGATTTTTTAAATTTTTAAAAATTTTAATTTTTAAGATTATCATTGCCAGAAGTTCTGGACCATGACACCTAGGGAATATCCATAATTATTTTTAAAAATGTAATGCTAGGAGCATTGTAAGAAAGGTGGATGAGCTTAGAGCATGGATTGATACCTGGAAATATGATGTTGTAGCTATTAGTGAAACATGGTTGCAGGAGGGGTGTGATTGACAACTAAATATTCCCGGATTTCGCTGCTTCAGGTGTGATAGAATCGGAGGGACAAGAGGGGGAGGTGTTGCATTGCTTGTCAGAGAGAATATTACAGCGGTGCTCTGGCAGGATAGATTAGAGGGCTCGTCTAGGGAGACTATTTGGGTGGAATTGAGGAATGGGAAAGGTGTAGTAACACTTACAGGGGTGTATTATAGACCACCTAATGGGGAGCGAGAATTGGAGGAGCAAATTTGCAAGGAGATAGCAGATATGTGTAGTAAGCACAGGGTTGTGATTGTGGGAGATTTTAATTTTCCACACATAGACTGGGAAGCCCATACTGTTAAAGGGCTGGATGGTTTGGAGTTTGTAAAATGTGTGCAGGATAGTTTTTTGCAGCAATACATAGAGGTACCAACTAGAGAAGGGGCAGTGTTGGATCTCCTGTTAGGGGATGAAATAGGTCAGGTGACGGAGGTATTGTGTTGGGGAACACTTCGGGTCCAGTGATCACAATATAATTATGGAATATAAAGAATGTAAAAAGAATCTTAAGAAAGAAATTAGAAAGCTAAAAGAAGATACAAGGTTGCTTTGGCAAGTAAGGTGAAAATAAATACAAAGGGTTTCTACAGTTATATTAATAGCAAAAGGATAGTGAGGGATAAAATTGGTCCCTTAGAGAGTCAGAGTGGGCAGCTATGTGTGGAGCCGAAAGAGATGGGGGAGATTTTGAACAATTTCTTTTCTTCAGTATTCACCAAGGAAAAGGATATTGAATTGCGTAAGGTAAGGGAAACAAGTAGGGAAGTTGTGGAAACTATGATGGTTAAAGAGGAGGAAGTACTGGAGCTTTTAAGGAGTATAAAAGTGGATAAATCTCCAGATCCTGACAGGATATTCCCTCGGTGTCACGGTCCCTTCTGGCAATCCCCCACCTGGCTATTTACCTCAGGAATTGGGCCTCAATCCCCTCATTTAGGTTCCAATCATTCCCAGGTTCCACTAACTACAAACACCTGCTTTCCATCAGCATAATGCAGTATAAAACCCTGTGACCCCAACAAGGAGTTGCCAGTTCGTTGGTCGACTCTGGTGTGAGTAACCTCATTCCGTGGTTCTTAGGACTACCAGTTCCAGGTCAAGCATCGCTCCTGGATACCGACTCCACGCTCACTACGTTAATAACGCCTCCCGACTCTGCCTCCAAGCCCGTGTTCTGCACTTGGGTTCGTTCCACTGCTACGTCCTTGTAGCAGAACGAACTGGCCGCGATGAACCCAGTGGACACGGATCCCATACAGCCAGGGCTACCTGTTGGGCGCCCACGACCAACTACTTCGGGAGATCACGGAAAACCTTCGGACACTAACCACGAATGTGCAGAAGATCAGTGAACAAGTGGACTGGGTCTCTGCTTCCTTTTCTCCGTCCCCTCTGAGAACCCCGGGCTACCCAAACCGCAGTGCTGGGGATGGCTTCTCCCTCGGAATCAGCAACTCCATCCCCTCGAGAGCCGTATGTACCCGAGGGTGAACCCTACGCCGGGGACCTAGGGAGGTGCCGGGACGACCTGTTACAATGCTCCCTAGTCTTTGAGCTGCAGCCACGTACCTACACCTCCGATAAACCAAAGATTGTGTAAATCATGGGGCTGTTACGAGGGATGCTTTGGCCTGGGCAAATGCGATATGGGAAAACTGATCGGAGGTTTGTTCCTCCTTGGTCGCAGAAATGAGGAAAGTCTTCGAACAGTCCATTCACGGTAAGGACGCCGCAAAATGGCTGCTTACTCCTCGTCAGGCTTTGTGAAGTGTGGCCAGGTACTCCATTGTGTTCCGGACCTTAGCCGCAGACTCCGGGTGGAATGACGAGGCCCTACGGGAGGTGTTTCGACAGGGCCTCTCGGATCAGATAAAGGATGAGTTGTCCGCGAGGGACGACACGGACTGTCTGGACTCTCTGATCTCGCTAGCCATTTGATTAGATTATCAACTCCAGGAGCGTCAGAGAGAGAGAACCAGCTCCTCGGGGAAGCCCACAGTCCACCGTACCGGTCTCAGCCAGCCCCCCTTCCCCAGCCGCTCCCAGTGTGGCTCCTGCTACAACCCCCCCCCGGGGGAGGAACCGATGCAGCTGGGACGGAGCCGCCTCTCCCCGGCCAAACGAACTCGGAGGTGGAGAGCTGGGGATAGCTACTACTGTGGCCAACCAGGACATTTCCGGCATACCTGCCCTCAGTGGCCAAAAGGGAGGGCTCACCAGTGAGACAGACGATACTCCCCTCAGCACCCCAGACTCGGATGCAGATCCCGGCAACCGTGAATTACCAACAACAGTCCCTGTCCCTATCCGCTTTGCTGGATTCCAGTGCTGAGGGCAATCTGCGGGATGAAGAGATAGCCACCCAGGCCGGAATACCTCACGAGCCGCTAACTACCCCCCCGGAGGCCCGGACCCTGGACGGAAAACTGCTGGCTCGGGTGACCCACTGTACGCCACCCCTGACCTTGATCCTATCCGACAACCATCGGGAGGAGGTACGATTCAGTCTCATTTGTTCACCTCAAGCCGCGGTGGTTCTAGGGTATCCATGGCTGACCCAACACAATCCCCACATCGTCTGGTCTACCGGGAGGATAGCCAAATGGAGCCAGTCTTGCTACGCCAACTGTCTGTGGTCGGCCGTATCTCCCAGAGAAGCTGCCACGACCCCGCCTGTTTTGGAACCCCTCGACTTGTCCCATGCCCCCACGGAGTACCATGACTTGGGACAGGTGTTCAGTAAACAACGGGCCCTTTCTCTGCCTCTGCACCACCCATATGACTGTGCCATCGACCTTCTCCCCGGGGTCCCGCTACCCACCAGTCGCCTTTTTAACCTATCCCGACCAGAGAGAGAGGCCATGGAGAAATACATTAGCGAATCCCTCGCGGTGGGCAGTATCAGCCTTCATCCTCCCCAGTAGGCGCCGGTTTCTTTTTTTGTAGAAAAGAAGGACAGGACGCTTCGCCCTCATATCAACTACCGAGGCCTAAATAATATAACAGTTAGGAACAAGTTCCCTCTACCGCTCATTAGTTCAACATTTGAACCCCTGCGTGGAGCCACCATCTTCTCAAAGCTGGACCTTTGCAACGCCTACCACTTAGTCAGGATGAGGGAGGGGGACGAGTGGAAGACGGCCTTCAATACACCTCTGGGCCACTTTGAATATTTGGTCATGCCGTTTGGCCTCACCAACGCTCCCGCCGTTTTCCAAACCCTGATCAATGACGTACTGAGGGACTTTATCAATCGGTTTGTATTTGTTTAACTTGACGATATCCTGCTATTTTCTAGCAGCCCCCAAGAACACGTACACCATGTCCGTCAAGTCCTCCAGAGACTGTGAGAAAACCAGCTATTTGCAAAGGTGGAAAACTTAAAGTTCCACGTCCCTTCGGTCAGCTTCCTAGGCGATATCATTGAAAGCGGGCAGGTGAAAACAGACCCCGAGAAGTTCCGGGCAGTGGAGGAATGGCCTAGACCCACGACACGTAAACAACTTCAACGATTCCTGGGGTTTGCAAACTTCTACCACAGATTCATCAGGGACTACGGTCGAGTGGCTGCCCCCCTTACCCGGCTTACCTCGACTACCACACCGTTTTGCTAGGACTCCAAAGCGGACTCAGCATTCACCGACCTAACGAGGCGTTTCACCACCGCTCCCATCCTGGTCCATCCGGACCCGTCCCGTCAGCTCATTGTCGAGGTGGACGCCTCTGACTCCGGGGTGGGAGTGATCCTATCCCAACAGGCAAGTCCGGATGAAAAGCTTCACCCCCGCGCCTTCTACTCTCGCCGACTGTCCCCCGCCGAGCGGAATTACGACGTGGGGAATTGGGAACTACTGGCGCTCAAGCTAGCACTGGAAGAATGGAGGCACTGGCTGGAGGGGGCAGAACACCCGTTTGTGGTGTGGACAGATCATAAGTACCTGGGGTATATTCAGACCACCAAACAACTGAACTCCCGCCAGGCCCGTTGGGCATTGTTTTTTGGACGATTCCAGTTTACCCTCACGTACCGTCCAGGATCCAAGAACGGGAATCCGGACGCGCTCTCCCGCCAGCATGACTCCGAGGATGACACCTCCAGTCCCGAGACTATCCTCCCACCAGCCTGCCTGGTGGCCACCCTCACTTGGGAGATCGAGGCCAAAGTAAAGGAAGCCCAGCGGGATGATCCCGACCCCGGCAATGGACCCGGCGATCGCCTGTACGTGCTCATCTCCATCAGGTCTCAGGTTCCCCAGTGGGGGCACACGTCTCGGTTCGCCTGCCAGCCCGGGAGTGATCGGACCCTGGCTCTCCTGAGGAAACACTTTTGGTAGCCGTCCATGGAGGGGGACAACCATTCTTATGTCTCAGTTTGTTCTATCTGTGCCCGGGGAAAGGTCTCTCATCGGCCACCTGCGGGTCTAATTCATCCTCTACCAGTCCCTGGTCACACATCACCCTAGACTTTGTCACTGACCTACCCCCTTCCCATGGGAACACCACTGTCCTCACTGTGGTAGACCGGTTCTCCAAGACGGTGCACTTTGTAGTCCTCCCTAAACTCCCTTCTGCTCAGGAAACCGCAGATCTTCTCGTCCACCACGTCTTCCGCCTCCACGGAATCCCCATAGACATCGTCTCTGATCGCGGGTCCCAGTTCATCTCACAGGTATGGAAGGCCTTCTATCAAGCCTTGGGTGCATCGGTCAGCCTGTCATCCGGCTTCCACCCCCAGACGAACGGGCAGACGGAACGGGTCAACCAGGACCTGGAGACGACGCTATGTTGTGTAACGGCAAACCACCTGTCGACCTGGAGCAACCACCTCCCATGGGTTGAGTACGCCCTCAACTCTCTGGTGAGCTCTGCCATTGGGAGGTCTCCGCTCAAGTGTTCCCTGGGGTACCAACCCCCGCTGTTCCCCGCGCAAGAAGAGGAGACTGCAGTACCGTCGGTTCAGGACCATATCGATCGGTGCCTTAAGATTTGGGAGGAGACACGCACGGCCCTACTCCGATCAACAAATTGAAATAAGAAGACAGCCGACCGACACTGGACTCCGGCGCCGGAGTACCAATCTGGGCAGATGGTGTGGCTTTCCTCCAAGGACATCCCGCTGAGGAACGAGTATAGGAAACTCGTCCCTCGCTTCCTGGGACCATTCATGGTTGAAAGGGTTATCAATCCCACAGCGGTCCGCCTAACACTGCCAAAGTCCATGCGCATTCACCCAGCTTTTCATGTTTCCCAGTTAAAGCCAGTTTCTGTCAGCCCTTTGTGTCCCCCGGCTGGGACTCCCCCACCTGCCGTATCATCGACAACCATCGGGCATACACCATCCGAAGACTACTGGATGTGCACCATCGGGGCTGGGGTCTCCAATACCTGGTAGACCGGGAAGGGAACGGTCCAGAAGAGCATTCCTGGGTCCCCCGCTCCTTCATCCTAGACCCTTCCCGCATCCGGGATTTTCATCGAGACCATGCAGACAGGCCTGGAGGATCGCCTGGAGCCTCCCAGTGAGGGAGGGGTACTTTCATGGTCCCTTCTGGCAATTGCCCACCTGGCTATTTACCTCAGGAATTGGGCCTCAATCACATCATTCCCAGGTTCCACTAACTACAAACATCTGCCTTCCATCAGCAAGTGCAGGATAAAAACCCTGTGACCACAACAAGCAGCTGCCAGTTCGTTGGTCAAGCATCGCTCCTGGATACTGACTCTACGCTCCCTATGTTAATAACGCCTCCCGACTCTGCCTCCATGCCCGTGTTCTGCACTTGGGTTCATTCCACCGCCACATCCTTGCAACACTAGGACCTTGAGGGAGGTTAGTGTAGAAATAGCAGGGACTCTGACAGAAATATTTCAAATGTCATTAGAAACGGGGATGGTGTCAGAGGATTGGCGTATTGCTCATGTGGTTCCATTGTTTAAAAAGGGTTCTAAGAGTAAACATAGCAATTATAGGCCTGTAAGTTTCACATCAGTGGTGGGTAAATTAATGGAAAGTATTCTTAGTGATGGTATATATAATTATCTGGATAGACAGGGTCTGATTAGGAACAGTCAACATGGATTTGTGCGTGGAAGGTCATGTTTGACAAATCTTATTGAATTTTTTGAAGAGGTTACAAGGAAAGTTGACGATGGTAAAACAGTGAATGTTGTCTGTATGGACTTCAGTAAGGCCTTTGACAAGGTTCCGCACGGAAGGTTAGTTAGGAAGGTTCAATCATTAGGTATTAATATTGAAGTAGTAAAATGGATTCCACAGTGGCTGGATGGGAGATGCCAGAGAGTAGTGGTGGATAACTGTTTGTCAGGTTGGAGGCCGGTGACTAGCGGTGTGCCTCAGGGATCTGTACTGGGTCCAATGTAGTTTGTCATATACATTAATGATCTGGATGATGGGGTGGTAAATTGGATTAGTAAGTATGCAGATGATACTAAGTTAGGTGGCGTTGTGGATAATGAAGTAGGTTTTCAAAGTTTGCAGAGAGATTTAGGCCAGTTAGAAGAGTGGGCTGAACGATGGCAGATGGAGTTTAATGCTGATAAGTGTGAGGTGCTACATTTTGGTAGAAATAATCCAAATAGGACATACATGGTAAATGGTAGGGCACTGAAGAATGGAGTAGAACAGAGTGATCTAGGAATAATGGTGCATAGTTCCCTGAAGGTGGAATCTCATGTGGATAGGGTGGTGAAGAAAGCTTTTGGTATGCTGGCCTTTATAAATCAGAGCATTGAATATAGGAGTTGGAATGTAATGTTAAAATTGTACAAGGCATTGGTAAGGCCGAATTTGGAGTATTGTGTACAGTTCTGGTCACCGAATTATAGGAAAGATGTCAACAAAATAGAGAGAGTACAGAGAAGATTTACTAGAATGTTACCTGGGATTCAGCACCTAAGTTACAGGGAAAGGTTGAACAAGTTAGATCTTTATTCTTTGGAGTGTAGAAGGTTGAGGGGGGGACTTGATAGAGGCATTTAAAATTATGAGGGGAATAGATAGAGTTGATGTGAATCGGCTTTTTCCATTGAGAGTAGGGGAGATTCAAACAAGAGGACGTGAGTTGAGAGTTAGGGGCAAAAGTTTAGGGGTAACACGAGGGGGAATTTCTTTACTCAGAGTGGTAGCCGTGTGGAATGAGCTTCCAGTAGAAGTGGTAGAGGCAGGTTCGTTATTGTCATTTGAAGTAAAATTGGATAGGTATATGGACAGGAAAGGTGAATGGAGGGTTATGGGCTGAGTGCGGGTCAGTGGGACTAGGTGAGAATAAGCGTTCGGCACGGACTAGAAGGGCCGAGATGGATTGTTTCCATGTTGTAATTGTTATGGTTATACATACCGACAGCTAACTACTGACACTACACTGACAGATATACAGTTACCACAGTTACACCCAGGTGGTACATTCTAACAGATATTGCTGATAGGAACATACCGCCAGGTACACCAAGCACCAGGGTAACCACCTGGTAATCACCAGTGGATACATCGATAGGTAGAATGATGGGTGCATTCTTCATACACACACTGACAAATACACACAGACAGTGTTGAAGAGGGGTGCATACCACAGCTTCTCCCTCTCCTCTGCCCCAGACCGAAAACCTTTGGCTCAGGCCTCTCCCACCAACCTATGCTATCCCCAAACCCCCTCCCACTGACCCATCACATCCCCAAACCCCCTCCCACTGACCCATCACATCCACAAACCCCCTCCCACTGACCCGTCACATCCCCAAACCCCCTCCCACTGACCCATCACATCCACAAAACCCCTCCCACTGACCCGTCACATCCCCAAACCCCCTCCCACTGACCCGTCACATCCCCAAACCCCCTCCCACTGACCCGTCATATCCCCAAACCCCCTCCCACTGACCTGTCATATCCCCAAACCCTCTCCCACTGATCTGTCATATCCCCAAACCCTCTCCCACTGACCTGTCACATCCACAAACCCCCTCCCACTGACCCGTCACATCCCCAAACCCCCTCCCACTGACCTGTCATATCCCCAAAACCCCCTCCCACTGACCCGTCACATCCCCAAACCCCCTCCCACTGACCTGTAATATCCCCAAACCCTCTCCCACTGACCCATCACATCCCCAAACCCCCTCCCACTGACCCGTCACATCCCCAAACCCCCTCCCACTGACCCATCACATCCCCAAACCCCCTCCCACTGACCCGTCACATCCCCAAACCCTCTCCCACTGACCCATCACATCCACAAACCCCCTCCCACTGACCCATCACAACCCCAAACCCCGTCCCACTGACCCATCACATCCACAAACCCCCTCCCACTGACCCATCACATCCCCAAACCCCCTCCCACTGACCCATCACATCCACAAAACCCCTCCCACTGACCCGTCACATCCCCAAACCCCCTCCCACTGACCCATCACATCCCCAAACCCCCTCCCACTGACCCGTCACATCCCCAAACCCCCTCCCACTGACCCATCACATCCCCAAACCCCCTCCCACTGACCTGTCATATCCCCAAACCCCCTCCCACTGACCCGTCACATCCCCAAACCCTCTCCCACTGACCCGTCACAACCCCAAACCCTCTCCCACTGACCCGTCACATCCCCAAACCCCCTCCCACTGACCCGTCACATCCCCAAACCCCCTCCCACTGACCCGTCACATCCCCAAACCCCCTCCCACTGACCCGTCACATCCCCAAACCCTCTCCCACTGACCCGTCACATCCCCAAACCCCCTCCCACTGACCCGTCACATCCCCAAACCCCCTCCCACTGACCCGTCACATCCCCAAACCCTCTCCCACTGACCCGTCACATCCCCAAACCCTCTCCCACTGACCCGTCACATCCCCAAACCCCCTCCCACTGACTCATCACATACCCAAACCCCGTCCCATTGACCCGTCACATCCCCAAATCCCCTCCCACTGACACTTCACATCCCCAAACCCCCTCCCACTGACCCGTCACATCCCCAAACCCCCTCCCACTGACCCATCACATCCCCAAACCCCCTCCCACTGACCCGTCACATCCCCAAACCCCTCCCCTTGACCCGTCACATCCCCAAACCCCCTCCCACTGACCCGTCACATCCACAAACCCCCTCCCACTGACCCATCACATCCCCAAACCCCCCTCCCACTGACCCGTCACATCCCCAAACCCCCTCCCACTGACACATCACATCCCCAAACCCCCTCCCACTGACCTGTCATATCCCCAAACCCCCTCCCACTGACCCGTCACATCCCCAAACCCTCTCCCACTGACCCGTCACATCCCCAAACCCCCTCCCACTGACCCGTCACATCCACAAACCCCCTCCCACTGACCCGTCACATCCACAAACCCCCTCCCACTGACCCATCACATCCCCAAACCCCCTCCCACTGACCTGTCATATCCCCAAACCCCCTCCCACTGACCCGTCACATTCACAAACCCCATCCCACTGACCCATCACATCCCCAAACCCCCTCCCACTGACCCGTCACATCCCCAAACCCCCTCCCACTGACCCGTCACATCCCCAAACCCCCTCCCACTGACCCGTCACATCCCCAAACCCCCTCCCACTGACCCATCACATCCCCAAACCCCCTCCCACTGACCCGTCACATCCCCAAACCCCTCCCACTGACCCATCACATCCCCAAACCCCCTCCCACTGACCCGTCACATCCACAAACCCCCTCCCACTGACCCATCACATCCCCAAACCCCCCTCCCACTGACCCGTCACATCCCCAAACCCCCTCCCACTGACACATCACATCCCCAAACCCCCTCCCACTGACCTGTCATATCCCCAAACCCCCTCCCACTGATCTGTCATATCCCCAAACCCTCTCCCACTGACCTGTCATATCCCCAAACCCTCTCCCACTGATCTGTCATATCCCCAAACCCTCTCCCACTGACCTGTCACATCCACAAACCCCCTCCCACTGACCCGTCACATCCCCAAACCCCCTCCCACTGACCTGTCATATCCCCAAAACCCCCTCCCACTGACCCGTCACATCCCCAAACCCCCTCCCACTGACCTGTAATATCCCCAAACCCTCTCCCACTGACCCATCACATCCCCAAACCCCCTCCCACTGACCCGTCACATCCCCAAACCCCCTCCCACTGACCCATCACATCCCCAAACCCCCTCCCACTGACCCGTCACATCCCCAAACCCTCTCCCACTGACCCATCACATCCACAAACCCCCTCCCACTGACCCATCACAACCCCAAACCCCGTCCCACTGACCCATCACATCCACAAACCCCCTCCCACTGACCCATCACATCCCCAAACCCCCTCCCACTGACCCATCACATCCACAAAACCCCTCCCACTGACCCGTCACATCCCCAAACCCCCTCCCACTGACCCATCACATCCCCAAACCCCCTCCCACTGACCCGTCACATCCCCAAACCCCCTCCCACTGACCCATCACATCCCCAAACCCCCTCCCACTGACCTGTCATATCCCCAAACCCCCTCCCACTGACCCGTCACATCCCCAAACCCTCTCCCACTGACCCGTCACAACCCCAAACCCTCTCCCACTGACCCGTCACATCCCCAAACCCCCTCCCACTGACCCGTCACATCCCCAAACCCCCTCCCACTGACCCGTCACATCCCCAAACCCCCTCCCACTGACCCGTCACATCCCCAAACCCTCTCCCACTGACCCGTCACATCCCCAAACCCCCTCCCACTGACCCGTCACATCCCCAAACCCCCTCCCACTGACCCGTCACATCCCCAAACCCTCTCCCACTGACCCGTCACATCCCCAAACCCTCTCCCACTGACCCGTCACATCCCCAAACCCCCTCCCACTGACTCATCACATACCCAAACCCCGTCCCATTGACCCGTCACATCCCCAAATCCCCTCCCACTGACACTTCACATCCCCAAACCCCCTCCCACTGACCCGTCACATCCCCAAACCCCCTCCCACTGACCCATCACATCCCCAAACCCCCTCCCACTGACCCGTCACATCCCCAAACCCCTCCCCTTGACCCGTCACATCCCCAAACCCCCTCCCACTGACCCGTCACATCCACAAACCCCCTCCCACTGACCCATCACATCCCCAAACCCCCCTCCCACTGACCCGTCACATCCCCAAACCCCCTCCCACTGACACATCACATCCCCAAACCCCCTCCCACTGACCTGTCATATCCCCAAACCCCCTCCCACTGACCCGTCACATCCCCAAACCCTCTCCCACTGACCCGTCACATCCCCAAACCCCCTCCCACTGACCCGTCACATCCACAAACCCCCTCCCACTGACCCGTCACATCCACAAACCCCCTCCCACTGACCCATCACATCCCCAAACCCCCTCCCACTGACCTGTCATATCCCCAAACCCCCTCCCACTGACCCGTCACATCCACAAACCCCATCCCACTGACCCATCACATCCCCAAACCCCCTCCCACTGACCCGTCACATCCCCAAACCCCCTCCCACTGACCCGTCACATCCCCAAACCCCCTCCCACTGACCCGTCACATCCCCAAACCCTCTCCCACTGACCCGTCACATCCCCAAACCCCCTCCCACTGACCCGTCACATCCCCAAACCCCCTCCCACTGACCCGTCACATCCCCAAACCCCCTCCCACTGACCCGTCACATCCCCAAACCCTCTCCCACTGACCCGTCACATCCCCAAACCCCCTCCCACTGACCCGTCACATCCCCAAACCCCCTCCCACTGACCCGTCACATCCCCAAACCCCCTCCCACTGACCCGTCATATCCCCAAACCCTCTCCCACTGACCCGTCACATCCCCAAACCCCCTCCCACTGACCCGTCACATCCCCAAACCCCCTCCCACTGACCCGTCACATCCCCAAACCCTCTCCCACTGACCCGTCACATCCCCAAACCCCCTCCCACTGACTCATCACATCCCCAAACCCCGTCCCACTGACCCGTCACATCCCCAAACCCCCTCCCACTGACCCTTCACATCCCCAAACCCCCTCCCACTGACCCGTCACATCCCCAAACCCCCTCCCACTGACCCATCACATCCTCAAACCCCCTCCCACTGACCCGTCACATCCACAAACCCCCTCCCACTGACCCGTCACATCCCCAAACTCCCTCCCACTGACCCATCACATCCACAAACCCCCTCCCACTGACCCGTCACATCCCCAAACCCCCTCCCACTGACCCGTCACATCCCCAAACCCCCTCCCACTGACCCGTCACATCCCCAAACCCTCTCCCACTGACCCGTCACATCCCCAAACCCCCTCCCACTGACTCATCACATCCCCAAACCCCGTCCCACTGACCCGTCACATCCCCAAACCCCCTCCCACTGACCCTTCACATCCCCAAACCCCCTCCCACTGACCCGTCACATCCCCAAACCCCCTCCCACTGACCCGTCACATCCCCAAACCCCCTCCCACTGACCCGTCACATCCCCAAACCCCTCCCACTGACCCATCACATCCCCAAACCCCCTCCCACTGACCCGTCACATCCACAAACCCCCTCCCACTGACCCATCACATCCCCAAACCCCCCTCCCACTGACCCGTCACATCCCCAAACCCCCTCCCACTGACACATCACATCCCCAAACCCCCTCCCACTGACCTGTCATATCCCCAAACCCCCTCCCACTGACCCGTCACATCCACAAACCCCATCCCACTGACCCATCACATCCCCAAACCCCCTCCCACTGACCCGTCACATCCCCAAACCCCCTCCCACTGACCTGTCATATCCCCAAACCCCCTCCCACTGACCCGTCACATCCACAAACCCCCTCCCACTGACCCGTCACATCCCCAAACCCCCTCCCACTGACCCGTTACATCCCCAAACCCCCTCCCACTGACCCGTCACATCCCCAAACCCCCTCCCACTGACCCGTCACATCCCCAAACCCCCTCCCACTGACCTGTCATATCCCCAAACCCCCTCCCACTGACCCGTCACATCCCCAAACCCTCTCCCACTGACCCGTCACATCCCCAAACCCCCTCCCACTGACCCGTCACATCCCCAAACCCCCTCCCACTGACCCGTTACATCCCCAAACCCCCTCCCACTGACCCGTCACATCCCCAAACCCCCTCCCACTGACCCGTCACAT
Source organism: Hemitrygon akajei (assembly GCF_048418815.1). Taxonomy (NCBI): domain Eukaryota; kingdom Metazoa; phylum Chordata; class Chondrichthyes; order Myliobatiformes; family Dasyatidae; genus Hemitrygon; species Hemitrygon akajei. The sequence continues at coordinate 22,131,228 of NC_133132.1, read as the reverse complement.
CCCCAAACCCCCTCCCACTGACCTGTCATATCCCCAAACCCCCTCCCACTGACCCGTCACATCCCCAAACCCTCTCCCACTGACCCGTTACATCCCCAAACCCCCTCCCACTGACCCGTTACATCCCCAAACCCCCTCCCACTGACCCATCACATCCCCAAACCCCCCTCCCACTGACCCGTCACATCCCCAAACCCCCTCCCACTGACCCATCACATCCCCAAACCCCCTCCCACTGACCCGTCACATCCCCAAACCCCCTCCCAGATGAGCTGAATAACTTCTACACTCATTTTGAGGCAGGAAATGATGTCCACCCCTCCTCCAAATTACCAGGTGCCATGTCTCACCAATGTGAGAAGAACTCTGTGCAGGGTCAACCCATGGGTCCCTGGTAGAGTGCTCAGAGGATGTGCAGACCAGCCAGCAGATGTTCTCACTGACATCTTCAACACCTCCCTGAGCAGCGCCACCATTCCAACGTGCTTCAAGGCCGCCACCATCGTCCCCATGCCGAAGAAATCTTCAGTGTCCTGCCTAAATGACTACCGTCCCGTTGCACTCACATCCATCATCATGAAGTGTTTTGAGAGGCTCGTCATGAGGCATATCAAGACCCTGCTGCCCCCCTCACTGGGCCCCCTGCAGTTTGCGTACCGTCCCAACCGCTCAACAGATGACGCCATTGCCACCACCCTCCACCTGGCCCTAACCCACCTGGACAAAAAAGACACATAAGTTCGGATGCTGTTCATAGACTTCAGTTCAGCATTCAACACAATCATCCCTCAGAAACTGATTGGAAAGCTGATCCTACTGGGCCTGAACACCTCCCTCTGCAACTGGATCTTAGACTTCCTGACTTGGAGACCTCAGTCAGTCCCGATCGGGAGCAGCATCTCCAACACCATCACACTGAGCACGGGGGTCTCCCCAGGGTTGCGTGCTCAGCCCACTGCTGTTCACTCTGCTGACCCACAACAGTGCTGCAACACACAGCTCGAACCACATCATCAAGTTAGCCGATGACACGACCGTGGTGGGTCTCATCAGCAAGAACGACAAGTCAGCTTACAGAGAGGAGGTGCAGCGGCTAACGGACTGGTGCAGAGCCAACAACCTGTCTCTGAATGTGAACAAAACAAAAGAGATGGTTGTTGACTTCAGGAGGGCATGGAGCGACCACTCCCCACTGAACATCGATGGCTCCTCGGTAGAGATTGTAAACAGGACCAAATTTCTTGGTGTTCACCTGGCGGAGAATCTCACCTGGTCCCTCAACACCAGCTCCATAGCAAAGAAAGCCCAGCAGCGTCTCTAATTTCTGCGAAGGCTGAGGAAAGTCCATCTCCCAACCCCCCCCATCCTCACCACATTCTACTGGGGTTGTATTGAGAGCATCCTGAGCAGCTGCATCACTGCCTGGCACCATCTCGGATCGCAGTGGATAGTGAGGTTGCTGAGAAGATCATCGGGATCTCTCTTCCCACCATTACGGACATTTACACTACATGTTGCATCCGCAAAGCAAACAGAATTATGAAGGACCCCACGCACCCCTCATACAAACTCTTCTCCCTCCTGCTGTCTGGGAAAAGGCACTGAAGCATTCGGGCTCTCACGACCAGACTATGTAACAGTGTCTTCCCCCAAGCTATCAGACTCCTCAATACCCAGAGCCTGGACTGACACCAACTTACTGCCCTCTACCGTGCCTATTGTCTTGTTTATTATTTATTGTAATGCCTGCACTGTTTTGTGCACTTTATGCAGTCCTGGGTAGGTCTGTAGTCTAGTGTAGTTTTTTTTCTGTGTTGGTTTTACGTAGATCAGTATAGTTTTTGTACTGTTTCATGTAGCACCATGGTCCTGAAAAACGTTGTCTCATTTTTACTGTGTACTGTACCAGCAGTTATGGTCGAAATGACAATAAAAAGTGACCTGACTTGACTTGACTACCCCATCATATCCTATCCCTCTACCCCTCCCCACTACCGCAATCATATCCTAAACCTCATCCACCCCCAATTCCCCCATCACATCCTACCCCAGCACCCCCCTTCTGTGTGACAACCCCCTTGTGACACCACCTATGCCCCTCCCACCCTGTGTGACACCACTTTTGTTTGACATCCCCTTTGAGACAACCTCTCTGTGAGACCCTTCTGTTTGAAGGGTCAATGTGTCACAGCCACTGTGTGATGCCCCCTGTGTGACACCCCTCTGTGTGATACCACCCCCCTGTGATACCCTCGCTATGTGACACTCCCTGTGTGTGACGATTATAACTGACACCCATCGATGCTGATCCCACTCGTACTCTCGTGCATGTCCTGCGTATTTATCATCAACACCTCACTCTGCTGACCAACATCTCTTTTTCACTTTGCCAGCTCTGTTAACTTTCCTCTGCCTGGTCTATCTGAAAGCCTTCTGCAGAGCACATCCCAGCTACAGGCAGACTACGAATCAGGATGCAGCTGAAAATTCACTTCCCTCCATTGGTTTTACTCATTCACAGGGTCATTACTCCACATGAATTATGAGTCATTGACAAGTTGAAGCTCCTTTGGACTCGAGTTTCCCAACTCTTCTGTGGCAATGAGTGGAACTGAATGTGGTCACACCATTGGCCAAGCCTGAGTTCCTGAAAGAGCTTGTTGTTTACACCCTTCCTTACTAATGTGTAAAATATTCAGTATTGGTCACAAAATGCTTCCCTGATGGTCCGATCTGCAGACCTTAACAAACGTTACAGAAATGGTCAACACGAAGATCCTTGGTGGAAACTATCAGGGAGGTATTCTAGCCTGTAGGCACCGGGAGACAGTTTGCACGACAGTGTGGTGTACTGTGCTTGAGAAGTTTAACTTTAGTCCGACATTTATATCCTGGATTAAATTGATGTATCATACTCCAGTAGCCTCGGTTTTTACTAACAATCAAAGATCTCCCTTTTTTCGTTTATTTCGGGGTACCAGGCAAGGCTGTCCTCTTAGTCCATTATTATTTGATATTGCTCTGGAACCTTTGGCAATTGCTATTAGAGAATCATCTAACATTTTTGGCATTACTCGCGGGATGGATATACACAAGTTATCATTATACGCAGACTTGTTATTATACATTTCCGATCTTGAGAAATCCATTCCTGCAGTTATATCTTTGTTGGCTCAGTTTAGTAATTTTTCCGGGTATAAATTGAATCTTAATAAGAGTGAATTGTTCCCCCTAAATAGGCAGGTTCCAATTTACGGAAATTTACCTTTTAAATTAGTTGATGATTATTTTATATACTTAGGGATTAAGATCACAAAAAAAATAAGGATTTATTTAAGGTTAATTTTCTACCCTTAATTGATCAGATTAAATGTTTGTTTACTAAATGGTCACCATTGTCTTTATCATTGATAGGTCGAATTAATGTTATTAAGATGATTATTTTACCTAAGTTTTTATATATATTTCAAGCAGTACCAATTTTTATTCCGAAATCCTTTTTTGATAATGTTGATTCCAAAATTTCTTCATATATATGGCAGAATAAAAATCCTAGGTTAGGTAAAAAAATATTTACAGAAGTCCAAAAAGGAAGGTGGATTGGCATTGCTAAATTTTAGATTTTATTACTGGGCAATTAATATTCGATATTTGAAATGTTGGTTAGGGGATTTGGATTTATCTCCTAGCCCTCACTGGGTAAATCTGGAAATTAAATCTGTACGAGGATTTTCATTGGGTTCTATCTTAGGGACTTCTCTTCCCTTTGCTCTTTCTAAATTACATAAACAAATTGACAATCCGATAGTTAAACACACTTTACGTATATGGTTTCAATTCTGTAAATATTTTGGGTTGAATCAATTTGTTTTAGCAATTCCTATTGTATCCAATTTCTTTTTTCACCTCTCTATTATAGACCAAGCTTATTTAGTTTGGAAGACTAAAGGTATACTATGATTTTCTGATTTATTTTTTGGATAATTGCTTTATGTCTTTTGAACAATTATCTAATAAATATAATTTGCCTAGATCTCATTTTTTTTAGATATTTACAGATTAGAAACTTTATAAACACTGTACTTTCTACCTTTCCAAATCTAGATTCTATGGGCATTTTGGAGAAATTGTTAGAATTAAATCCTTTTCAGAAAGGTGTAATATCAAATGTTTACAATATAATTATGAAAATATGTTCAGAGGCCTTTTATAAGATTAAGAATGATTGGGAACGAGAACTTAACTTTACTATCCCTATTGAGAATTGGGATAAAATTCTTCAACTAGTTCATTCATCCTCTATATGTTCTAAACATTCGTTGATACAGTTTAAAGTTGTGCACAGGGCTCATATGTCCAAGGATAAATTAGCTCATTTTTATTCCCATATAAATCCTATATGTGATAGATGTCATTCTGAGATAGCTTCTCTAACTCATATGTTTTGGTCATGTCCGTCTTTTGAAAAATATTGGAAAGACATTTTTGATATTATTTCTAAGGTATTGAAGATTGATTTACAACCTCATCCTATTACTGCAATTTTTGGTTTACCAATGATGGAGTCAATTTATTTATCTCCCTCTGCTTGTCGGATGATTGCATTTCTTACATTAATGGCTAAAAGATCTATTTTGTTGAATTGGAAAGAAATTAATCCCCCTACACATTTCATTGGTTTTCTCAAACTATGTTATGTTTAAATTTGGAAAAAATTAGAAGTGTCATATAAGACCCTTCTATTAAATTTGAAAAGACTTGGAGGCCATTTATTTAATATTTTCACGTGATGTAATTTGATCCTGTTCCAATCCTATATTTTTTCTGGTTCTGATTTTATATATGTAGAGAGGATCGGAGTTGGGGACACTGATGACTCTTTGTCTTTTCTTAGACACTATGTTGTTTTTTTTTCTTCTTTTCTTCTTTTTTTTCTATTAGTTAGTGGTTAGTTTGTTAGATTAGTTCTGGTTTTTTGGGGGTAATAATTTTTTTTTTCTTTTTCTCTTTTTCTTTTTTTGTTTTTTATATATTGATATACCTGGTTTTTGCTTTGTCTTGCCTGTATTATATTTGTATCGTCTATGATTTGGGAAGACTCAACTACATTGTACTTACTGCTTATGTATCCTTTTGTGCTCATTTCAGATTTTGTAATTTGGTAATCCCAATAACTATGTATCAATCTTATTATGCTGATATTAATAAAAAGATTGAAAAAGACAGTGTGGTGAACCTTGCAACGGCAGCTGAGGCTTGTGATTCACCACACGTCTCTCTGTGAACAGCTTTGTGGGAGGGCTTGCAGTAAATCAGACCCCCCTTCAGAATGGACACGGTACACCAGCATTACCTCGGCCAAGCTCTGGCGTTACCATGGCAGTGTGGAGTCTGTCCTCCCTGTGTGAGTCTCAGCAGTGGCCACCCAGTCACAGAGAAACACTCAGAGAGTCATCGAGAAGTACAGCACAGAAACAGGCCTTTCAGCCCATCTAGTCCGTGCTCCCATCGACCTGCACTGGGACCAGAGCCCTCCATATCCCTACCATCCATGTACCTATCCAAACAACTTTTCTGTAGTTAGGTGACCCAACTGCACACAATATTCCAGAACAGGCCCCACCAACGTCTTATACAACTTCATCATCAGGCAGTTACCTGCACTGGGGTTAATTAACAGCAGCCAGCTGCCCAACCAATACCCCTTTGGAAATCTGAGCACCAGGGGGTAGATGGGGCGGCAGGTGGGATCTCATGCAGGTTCAGGGAGAACACCATGAAGGCAATGCCCGAGGTCAGGATTCAACCAGAGTACCCTTCAGCCCATGATAACTCTGAGATCAATCTAACCCTTTCCTCCTACATAGCCCTCTATTTTTTTTCTTTCATCGACGTGTTTATCTAATAGTCTGTTAAATATCCCTGATGTCTCTGTCACTAACACCACCCCACAATGCGTTCTGCTCTCTGTAAAAGAATGTACCTCTGACATCCCCCCCACCCCCCACACCCCCATACTTTCCTCCAATCACTTCAAATTTATACGTACACGATGCTGGAAGAACTCAGCAGGTCAGGCAACATCCGTGAGAAAAGAGTAGCCAACGTTTCGGGCCGAGACCCTTCATCAGGAATGGGGGGGGGGGGGGAAGAGAGGGCCGAAGCCCAGTAATAGAGATAGGGGAGGGGGTAGGGCCTAGGGACGCCAGGTGGAGAACCAATCAGAGGAAGGATAAAGGGGGGAGGGGGAGGGGATAAGCATGAAAGAACTGTAGAAATAAAGGAGCAGAAAGTTGAAAGGGGAGAGAGGCATAGAGGGACCTGGGATAGGGGAAGGGGGAGGGGGAGGGAATTACCAGAAGTTGGAGAATTCGATGTTCATGCCAAGGGGCTGGAGACTACCCAGACGGTAGATGAGGTGTTGCTCCTCATCATGGCAGTAGAGGAGGCCATGTATGGACATATCTAGATGGGAATGAGAGGCAGAGTTGAAGTGGGTGGCAACCGGGGGGTCCTGTCTATTGTGATGGACGGAGCGGATTCTTTGATCCACAGCATCTGCAATTGTATTTTTGTGTTTTGACTTCAAATTTATGCCTCCTCGTATTAGCTAGTCCCACCTTGGGAAAAAGTCTCTGGCTGTGCACTCAATCTGTACCGTTATCAGGCCCATCCTCTTTCACTCAGCCTAAGACTCGCTCTAAGATCAAGGCAACATTCTGGTGAATACCCACTAAAGCCTCTCTATAGCTTCAACATCTTTCTTCCCATGAGGCGACAGAACTGCCCTGATTGTCTCCCCAGCCGGCCTCCCCACCAACAGGGCTTCCTTCCTCCAGCACTCTCAGAGATGGAGAGCTGGACGGGTGATGTTATTTTTAAAGAAGAAAAGTGAAAAGAGAGAAGGATTTCAGATAGACAATCCTGTTGTTTAAGTGTCTGTACTTTATAAACCAAGAATGCAGCAACTGAATCCCAAAAAATCATGGCAAACACTTCAGATGTTAAAAGTGGTTTTGGGGAATTTTGAATGCTCTGACTTAATACAAAGCAGACGCAAAGTTCAGGGAGGTCGTGGGAGAGTTTCCTTGCAGAGCCTGGGGTCCAACTGCCAGTGGCAATTAACTGTTGCAGTGTCACATCAGCTACAAACCTCAGAAAGCACACGCGCTGGGTCACACAGGCTCACTTAGAGGGAGGGAGCCGCGCACAAGGTGTTTCTGAGTGATGTGTGGCGTGCTTTAGTCCTCTTTTCACCCTCACTATCAGAATCCAGTTTACTATTAGTGGGAAGTTAGAAGATTGGGAAATTTCTAACAATCAACAGAAGGCAATTAAAAGAGCAATAAAAAGAGAAAATATGAAATATGAAGATAAACTAGTCAATAATATAAGAGAAAACAAAGTTTTTTCAGATAAATAAAAAAGTAAAAGAGAGACAAGAGTGGATATCGGATTGTTGGAAAATGATGCTGGAAAGGTAGTAACTGGGGACAAAGAAATGGTGGACGGACTTAATGAGCATTTTACAAGAGTCTTCATTGTGGAATACACTGGAAGTATGTCAGAAATTCAAGAGCGTTTTGTGAGGAGGAATGGCCTTAAACTTCTCCGTGCCGATGTGCAGGAGTGATCAACAGTTACCGGAAATGTTTGGTTGAAGTTATTGCTGTACAAGGGGGTCACATCAGTTACTGAGGGCAAAGGTTCACATACTTTTACCAACAAAAACATGTAATATTGGATCATTTCTCTCAATAAATAAATGAACACATATAATGTTTATGGTATTCATTTAATTGGGTTCTCTTTAGTTTTTATGGATTTGCGTGAAGATTGGATCACATTTAAGGCCATATTTATGCAGAAACAGAGAAAATTCCACAGGGGTCACAAACATTCTAGCAGCAGTGAATGAGGTGATGGATGGGAGATCCCCAGAGCTAGCAAGGTCAGTGATGGTGTGGGAGACAATAGCCTCATGCTCCTTAGTGAAATTAACAGTTCTCACCAGGCCTCAGCAATGGAGAGGCCAGTCCACCTCTTCACATTTCATCTTTTCCCTTTTTATTGCTTTTTCCGTTGCTTTCGGCCGGTTGTTACTCCGCTGTTTAGGAAGGGTGGGAGGCAGCAGAAAGGAAACTATAGACCTGTTAGCCTGACATCAGTGTTGGAAAGTTGTTGGAATTGAAAGTTAGGGATGACATTACTAGGAGGCACATGACAAGATAGGCCAAAGCATGGTTTCCTGAAAGGAAAATCCTACCTGACTAATCTACTTAAGAACTTAAGTAAGAAAGGACTTAAGAACTTCTTAAAAGCTATTATTAATGCTTTTTGAGATAGTGATTTAGATGCATATCATATTTTTTTACTGAGTTAAGTATTGTATGTAATTAGTTTTGCTACAACAAGTGTATGGGACATTGGAAAAAAAAGTTGAATTTCCCCATGGGGATGAATAAAGTATCTATCTATCTATCATCTATCTATCTATCTATCTACTGCAACTTTTTGAGGAAATTGCAAGCAGGGTAGACAAAGGAGATGCAGAAGACATGGTGTACTTGGATTTTCAGAAGGCCTTTGATAAGGTGCCGTTCAGGAGGCTGCTTAGCAAGATAAGAGCCCATGGAATTACAGGGAAGTTACTAGCATTGGTGGAACATTAGCTGGTTGGCAGAAAACAGAGAGTGGGAATAAAGGGATCCTATTCTGGCAGGCTGCCGGTTACCAGTGGAGTTCCACAGGGGTCAGTGTTGGGACCACTGCTTTTTATGATATATGCCAATGATTAATGGATTTGTGTCTAAATTTGCCAATGATACAAAGATAGGTGGAGGAGAGGGTAGTGTTGAGGAAACAGAGAGCCTTCAGAGAGACTTAGATAGTTCAGGGGAATAGGCAAATGAAATACAATGTTGGAAAGTGTATGGTCATGCAGTCTGGTGGAAGAAATAAGTGGGCAGACTATTATTTAGATGGGGAAAGAATTCAAAATGCAGAGATGCAAAGTGACTTGGGAGTCCTTGTGCAGGATACCCTAAAGGTTAACCTGCAGGTTGAGTCGGTGGTGAAGAAGGCGAATGCAATGTTGGCATTCATTTCTAGAGGTATAGAATGTACGAGCAGGGATGTGATGTTGAGGCTCTATAAGGCACTCGTGAGACCACACTTGAAGTATTGTGTGCAGTTTTGGGCTCCTTATTTTAGGAAGGATATACTGACCTTGGAGAGGGTTCAGAGAGGATTCATGAGAATGATTCCAGGATTTTCAGAGTGCCTTTGACAAGGATCTGCAAATGAATCTGCTAAAAAAGATGGATGCTTAACATCATGGATATAGGATGTTATAGCTGGGGTGAGGTGGTACTGGGGACAAGCTCCCACTACCTATTCAGTGCTGACAATGAGCCTTCAACAACCAAGACCAGTTCCTGGCCTTCACGTGTGGTTTAGCTACTAAGCCCGGCGGAATCACTTCTACTGACAGGAGAAGGGGCAAAGGCGGGTTACTGGCACCTTTGCTTTGGGTAGACGGGGCCTGTCAGCCACGGTTGGCAGCCCAGCTAGGAGAAGGGTCTCAAACCTCCACTGCCTTGCAGCTCTACCCCCTCATGAGGAAGGTTTCAGGAGTAAATCCCGAGGGAAAACCCGGAGCTGGAGCCCTAAAGGCAGCCCTATGTTGAGTTCAATGCTGACTGGCAACTCCTGCAACAGGGCTGGTACTGAACAGTTTCAGTCTCCGCCGTTCACCAGATGTACGGAGAGAGGAGCCTGCCACATGGGAACAGCTTGCTCTCCACATTGTGCTGCCCAGGCGGGTGTATCCAGAGAGCTATCGGCTGCGGAAGGACCTAGACAGATCGGGAGAATGGGTAAAGAAGTAGCAGATGGCAGACAAAGTCGGGAAGTGTATGGCCATGCACTTTGGTAGAAGGAATAAGAGAGTAGACTATTTTCTAAACAGAGAGAGACTTCTAAACTCTGGTGCAGAGGGCCTCGTGCATGATTCCCTATGGTTAACTTGTGGCTGGTATGGAAGAGCGATACATGCTAGGTGACCACAACAGAAATGCAAGGATGTAATGTTAGGGCTTTATAAGGCATTGGTCAGACTACACCGAGTATTGCCAGCAGTTTTGAGCTCCTTATCTAAGAAATGATGGCCTTGGAGAAGGTCTAGGGGAGGTTCATGAATATGGTCCCGAGAATGAAAGGGTTAACATGTGAGGAGTGTTTGACGGTTCTGGATCTGCACTCACTGGGGTTTGGAAGCATCATGGGAAACGGAGATTAAATATTGAAAGGCCGAGATAGAGGGGATGTGGAGAGGATGTTTCTATAGTGGGGGAGTCTAGGACCAAAGGACACAGATAGAGAGAGTGGATGTGGAGAGGATGTTTCCTATAGTGGGGGAGTCTAGGACCAAAGGACACAGATAGAGAGAGTGGATGTGGAGAGGATGTTTCTATAGTGGGGGAGTCTAGGACAAAAGGACACAGATAGAGAGAGTGGATGTGGAGAGGATGTTTCCTATAGTGGGGGAGTCTAGGACCAGAGGACGCAGATAGAGGGCATGTGGAGAGGATGTTTCCTATAGTGGGGGAGTCTAGGACCAGAAGACACAGATAGAGGGGATGTGGAGAGGATGTTTCTACAGTGGTGAGTCTAGGACCAGAGGACACAGATACAGGGGATGTGGAGAGGATGTTTCTACAGTGATGAGTCTAGGACCAGAGGACACAGATACAGGGGATGTGGAGAGGATGTTTCTACAGTGGTGAGTCTAGGACCAGAGGACACAGATACAGGGGATGTGGAGAGGATGTTTCTACAGTGATGAGTCTAGGACCAGAGGACACAGATACAGGGGATGTGGAGAGGATGTTTCTACAGTGATGAGTCTAGGACAAGGGGACACAGATACAGGGGATGTGGAGAGGATGTTTCTATAGTGATGAGTCTAGGACAAGGGGACACAGATAGAGGGGATGTGGAGAGGATGTTTCTACAGTGATGAGTCTAGGACAAGGGGACACAGATACAGGGGATGTGGAGAGGATGTTTCCTATAGTGGGGGAGTCTAGGACCAGAGGACACAGATAGAGGGGATGTGGAGAGGATGTTTCTACAGTGGTGAGTCTAGGACCAGAGGACACAGATACAGGGGATGTGGAGAGGATGTTTCTACAGTGATGAGTCTAGGACCAGAGGACACAGATACAGGGGATGTGGAGAGGATGTTTCTACAGTGATGAGTCTAGGACAAGGGGACACAGATACAGGGGATGTGGAGAGGATGTTTCTATAGTGATGAGTCTAGGACAAGGGGACACAGATAGAGGGGATGTGGAGAGGATGTTTCTACAGTGATGAGTCTAGGACAAGGGGACACAGATACAGGGGATGTGGAGAGGATGTTTCCTATAGTGGGGGAGTCTAGGACCAGAGGACACAGATAGAGGGGTTGTGGAGAGGATGTTTCTACAGTGGTGAGTCTAGGACCAGAGGACACAGATACAGGGGATGTGGAGAGGATGTTTCTACAGTGATGAGTCTAGGACCAGAGGACACAGATACAGGGGATGTGGAGAGGATGTTTCTATAGTGATGAGTCTAGGACAAGGGGACACAGATAGAGGGGATGTGGAGAGGATGTTTCTACAGTGATGAGTCTAGGACAAGGGGACACAGATACAGGGGATGTGGAGAGGATGTTTCTACAGTGATGAGTCTAGGACAAGGGGACACAGATACAGGGGATGTGGAGAGGATGTTTCTACAGTGATGAGTCTAGGACAAGGGGACACAGATACAGGGGATGTGGAGAGGATGTTTCTACAGTGATGAGTCTAGGACAAGGGGACACAGATACAGGGGATGTGGAGAGGATGTTTCTATAGTGATGAGTCTAGGACAAGGGGACACAGATACAGGGGATGTGGAGAGGATGTTTCTACAGTGATGAGTCTAGGACAAGGGGACACAGATACAGGGGATGTGGAGAGGATGTTTCTACAGTGATGAGTCTAGGACAAGGGGACACAGATACAGGGAATGTGGAGAGGATGTTTCTACAGTGATGAGTCTAGGACAAGGGGACACAGATACAGGGGATGTGGAGAGGATGTTTCTACAGTGATGAGTCTAGGACAAGGGGACACAGATACAGGGGATGTGGAGGGGATGTTTCTACAGTGATGAGTCTAGGACCAGAGGACACAGATACAGGGGATGTGGAGAGGATGTTTCTACAGTGATGAGTCTAGGACAAGGGGACACAGATACAGGGGATGTGGAGAGGATGTTTCTACAGTGATGAGTCTAGGACAAGGGGACACAGATACAGGGGATGTGGAGAGGATGTTTCTACAGTGATGAGTCTAGGACCAGAGGACACAGATACAGGGGATGTGGAGAGGATGTTTCTACAGTGATGAGTCTAGGACAAGGGGACACAGATACAGGGGATGTGGAGAGGATGTTTCTACAGTGATGAGTCTAGGACAAGGGGACACAGATACAGGGGATGTGGAGAGGATGTTTCTACAGTGATGAGTCTAGGACAAGGGGACACAGATACAGGGAATGTGGAGAGGATGTTTCTACAGTGATGAGTCTAGGACCAGAGGACACAGATAGAGGGGATGTGGAGAGGATGTTTCTATAGTGATGAGTCTAGGACAAGGGGATGCAGATAGAGGGGATGTGGAGAGGATGTTTCTACAGTGATGAGTCTAGGACCAGAGGACACAGATAGAGGGGATGTGGAGAGGATGTTTCTACAGTGATGAGTCTAGGACCAGAGGACACAGATACAGGGGATGTGGAGAGGATGTTTCTACAGTGATGAGTCTAGGACAAGGGGACACAGATACAGGGGATGTGGAGAGGATGTTTCTACAGTGATGAGTCTAGGACAAGGGGACACAGATACAGGGGATGTGGAGAGGATGTTTCTACAGTGATGAGTCTAGGACAAGGGGACACAGATACAGGGGATGTGGAGAGGATGTTTCTACAGTGATGAGTCTAGGACAAGGGGACACAGATACAGGGGATGTGGAGGGGATGTTTCTACAGTGATGAGTCTAGGACCAGAGGACACAGATACAGGGGATGTGGAGAGGATGTTTCTACAGTGATGAGTCTAGGACAAGGGGACACAGATACAGGGGATGTGGAGAGGATGTTTCTACAGTGATGAGTCTAGGACAAGGGGACACAGATACAGGGGATGTGGAGAGGATGTTTCTACAGTGATGAGTCTAGGACCAGAGGACACAGATACAGGGGATGTGGAGAGGATGTTTCTACAGTGATGAGTCTAGGACATGGGGACACAGATACAGGGGATGTGGAGAGGATGTTTCTACAGTGATGAGTCTAGGACAAGGGGACACAGATACAGGGGATGTGGAGAGGATGTTTCTACAGTGATGAGTCTAGGACAAGGGGACACAGATACAGGGGATGTGGAGAGGATGTTTCTACAGTGATGAGTCTAGGACCAGAGGACACAGATACAGGGGATGTGGAGAGGATGTTTCTACAGTGATGAGTCTAGGACAAGGGGACACAGATAGAGGGGATGTGGAGAGGATGTTTCTACAGTGATGAGTCTAGGACAAGGGGACACAGATACAGGGGATGTGGAGAGGATGTTTCTACAGTGATGAGTCTAGGACAAGGGGACACAGATAGAGGGGATGTGGAGAGGATGTTTCTACAGTGATGAGTCTAGGACAAGGGGACACAGATACAGGGGATGTGGAGAGGATGTTTCTACAGTGATGAGTCTAGGACAAGGGGACACAGATACAGGGGATGTGGAGAGGATGTTTCTACAGTGATGAGTCTAGGACAAGGGGACACAGATACAGGGGATGTGGAGAGGATGTTTCTACAGTGATGAGTCTAGGACCAGAGGACACAGATACAGGGGATGTGGAGAGGATGTTTCTACAGTGATGAGTCTAGGACATGGGGACACAGATACAGGGGATGTGGAGAGGATGTTTCTACAGTGATGAGTCTAGGACAAGGGGACACAGATACAGGGGATGTGGAGAGGATGTTTCTACAGTGATGAGTCTAGGACAAGGGGACACAGATACAGGGGATGTGGAGAGGATGTTTCTACAGTGATGAGTCTAGGACCAGAGGACACAGATACAGGGGATGTGGAGAGGATGTTTCTACAGTGATGAGTCTAGGACAAGGGGACACAGATAGAGGGGATGTGGAGAGGATGTTTCTACAGTGATGAGTCTAGGACAAGGGGACACAGATACAGGGGATGTGGAGAGGATGTTTCTACAGTGATGAGTCTAGGACAAGGGGACACAGATAGAGGGGATGTGGAGAGGATGTTTCTACAGTGATGAGTCTAGGACAAGGGGACACAGATACAGGGGATGTGGAGAGGATGTTTCTACAGTGATGAGTCTAGGACAAGGGGACACAGATACAGGGGATGTGGAGAGGATGTTTCTACAGTGATGAGTCTAGGACAAGGGGACACAGCCTCAGAATAGAGAGGCATCCATTTAGAACAGAGACAAGGGAAAGTATTCTTCAGCCAGAGGGTGGTGAATCTGCGGAATCCATTGCCACGGGTGGCTGCGCAGGCCTAGTCATTGGGTGTACTTTAAGGTGGAGCTTGACCGGTGCTTCATTAGTTAGGCCATCAAAGGTTATGGGGAGGAAGCAGGAGAGTGGGATTGGGCGAGATAATTAACCAGCCATGACGGAATGGTGACACAGAAGCAGACTCGATGGGCCAGATGGCCCGATTCTATTCCTGCGACCTATAGACTTCTCACTGACGTACAGTAGTACGTCATGAAATTTGTTGCTTTGTGGCGGACGTGCAGTACTAGACAAAAGATGGCTGTAAACAAATACTTCAAAAGAGGAATTGTGAGTTCAGAAACCTGATGGCGGAAGGGAAGAAGCTGCTCCCTAATCTTTGAGTTGTTGGTCTTCAGGCTCCTGTACCTCCTCCCTGCTGATAGTAATGAGAACAGGGCATGAACTGGGTGCTGAAGACCCTTAGCGATGGATACTGTCCTTTTGAGGCACTGCCTTTCGAAAGTGTACTTATTTTAAATTACCAGCCAGAAAGAATCCATTCATCCCATCGTCTATCCAATTCTATTCCTCCATTACCTCCCCCTCACACATAGCGCCCAAGAAGAGCAAGGCGAACTGTCTCAATGACCGTCGCCCAGGTGCACTCACATCTACAGTGATACAGTGCTTTGAGAGGTTGGTCACGGTCAGAATCAACTCCAGCTGGACCTGCCACAGTAAGTCTACAGCAGATACAACCTCACTGGCTCTCCACTCACCTGGAGAACAGTAATACATCCAGATCTGGCGACTCTTTATTGATCACAGCCTCAGTATTCCACGCCATTATCCCCTCAGTGCCAGTCAACGAGTTTCAAAACCTGGGCCTCTGTACCTCCCTCTGCAACTGGATCCTCATCAGGAGACCACAGCCAGTGTGGATCGGAAATAACATCTCCTCGTCACTGACAGACAACACTGCCACACCCCCAGGGGTGTGTGCTCAGCCCACTGCTGTGCTCTCTCCATACCCACGACTGTGTGGTGAGGCACAGCTCAAATGCCATCTGTAAACTTGCTGATGACGCAACTGTTGTTGGCAGAAACTCAGAGGGTGATGAGGAGGAGAGATGGATCAGCTGGTCGAGTGAGGTCACAACAACAACCTTGCACTCAGTGTCAGTGAGACCAAGGAATTGATTGTGGACTTCAGAAAGCAGGAACATAGAAACATAGAAAACCTACAGCACAATACAGGCCACAATGCTGTGCCGAGCATGTACTTATTTTAGAAATTACTAGGGTTACCCTTAGCCCTCTATTTTTCTAAGCTCCATGTACCTATCCAGGAGTCTCTTAAAAGACCCTATCATATCCGCCTCCACCACCTTCACTGGCAGCTCATTACAAGGTCTCACCACTCTCTGAGTAAAAAACTTACCCCTGACATCCCCTCTGTACCTGCTTCCAAGCACCTTAAAACTGTGTCCTCTCATGTTAACCATTTCTGCCCTGGGAAAAAGCCTCTGACTATCCACACGATCAAAGCCTCTCATCATCTTATACACCTCTATCAGGTCACCTCTCATCCTCCTCTGCTCCAAAAAGAAAAGGCAGAGTTCACTCAACCTATTCTCATAAGACATGCTCCCCAATCCAGGCAACATCCTTGTAAATCTCCTCTGCACCCTTTCTATGGCTTCCACATCCTTCCTGTAGTGAGGCGACCAGAACTGAACACAGTACTCCAAGTGGGGTCTGACCAGGATCCGATATAGCTGCAACATTACCTCTCGGCTCTTAAACTCAATCCCTCAGTTGATGAAGGCCAATACACCGTATGCCTTCTTAACCACAGAGTTAACCTGCACAGCTGCTTTGAGTGTCCTATGGACTCGCCCCAAGATCCCTCTGACCCTCCACACTACCAAGAGTCTTACGATATTCTGCCATCATACTTGATCTACCAAAATGAACCACCTCACACTTAACACACACAAAGTGCTGGTGGAACACAGCAGGCCAGGGAGCATCTATAAGGAGAAGCACTGTCGACGTTTCGGGCCGAGACCCTTCGTCAGGACTAACTGAAAGGAAAGATGGCAAGGGATTTGAAAGTGGGAGGGGGAGGGGGAAATGCGAAATGATAGGAGAAGACCGGAGGGGGTGGGATGAAGCTGAGAGCTGGAAAGGTGATTGGCAAAAGTGATACAGAGCTGGAGAAGGGAAAGGATCATGGGATGGGAGGCCTTGGGAGAAAGAAAGGGGGAGGGGGGAGCACCAGAGGGAGATGGAGAACAGGCAGAGTGATGGGCAGAGAGAGAGAAAAAAAGAGGGATGAAAAAAACTAAATATACCAGGGATAGGGTAAGAAGGGGAGGAGGGGCATTAACGGAAGTTAAAGAAGTCAATGTTCATGCCATCTGGTTGGAGGCTACCCAGACGGTATATAAAGTGTTGTTCCTCCAACCTGAGTGTGGCTTCATCTTGACAGTCGAGGAGGCCATGGATAGACATATCAGAATGGAAATGGGACATGGAATTAAAATGTGTGGGAGATGCTGCTTTCTCTGGCGGACCAAGCGTAGGTGTTCAGCAAAACGGTCTCACCAATATATAAAAGGCCACACCGGGAGCACTGGACGCAGGATACCACACCAGCCGACTCACAGGTGAAGTGTCGCCTCACCTGGAAGGACTGTCTGGGGCCCTGAATGGTGGTGAGGGAGGAAGTGTAAGGACAGGCGTAGCACTTATCTGGGTTGAACAACCAGAAGTCATGGAAAAACACACCAGTCCTTATCAGGGGATCAGAAGAGGAAAGGGTGAGCAGTTTCAAGTTCCTGGGTGTCAACATCTCTGAAGATCTGACCTGGACCCAACATATTGATGCAATGACAAAGAAGACAGGACAGTCATTAGGAGTGTGAGGAGATTTGGTATATCACCAAGGACTCTAGTAAAAATGTACCATGGAGAGCATTCTGACTGGTTTAATCACCGTTGGGTGTGGAGGGGCCACTGCTCAGGACTGGAGAAAGCTGCAGACTCAGCCAGCTCCATCATGGGCACTCACTCCCCTGCCCAGCATCGAGGACACCTTCAAAAGGCGATGCTTCAAAAATGTGGCATCCATTATTAATGACCCCCCATCTTCTCATTGCTACCATCAGGGAGGAGGTATGTTCCTAAATCAGTCTCCTTGATCAGAATCAATAATTCCCTTTGTTTGCTGGGGGGCCATTGTCAGTCCAGCTGATGATCAGAATCAGAATCAGATTTATCATCACCGGCATGTGACGTGAAATTTGTTAACTTAGCAGCAGCAGTTCAATGTAATAGATAATCTAGCAGAGAGAAAAAATAATAAAAATAAATAAAATAAAACATAATAATAATAAATAAACAAGTAAATCAATTACATATATTAAATAGATTTTTAAAAACATGCAAAGACAGAAATAATGTATATTTAAAAAAGTGAGGTAGTGTCCAGAGATTCAAAGTCCATTTGGGAATTGGATGGCAGAGGGGAAGAAGCTGTTCCTGAATCGCTGAGTGTGTACCTTCAGGCTTCAGTACCTCCTACCTGTTGGTAACAGTGAGAAAAGGGCATGCCCTGGGTGCTGGAGGTCCTTAATAATGGACGCTGCCTTTCTGAGACACTGCTCCCTGAAGATGTCCTGCGTACTTTGTAGGCTAGTACCCAAGATGGAACTGACTAGATTTACAACTTTCTGCAGCTTCTTTCGGTCCTGTGCAGTAGCCTCTCCATACGAGACAGTGATGCAGCCTGTCAGAATGCTCTCCATGGTACAACTATAGAAGTTTTTCAGTGTATTTGTTGACATGCCAAATCTCTTCAAACTCCTAATAAAGTATAGCTGCTGTCTTGCCTTCTTTATAACTACATCGATATGTTGGGACTAGGTTGGATCCTCAGAGATCTTGACACCCAGGAACTTGAAGCTGCTCACTCTCTCCACTTCTGATCCCTCTATGAGGATTGGTATGTGTTCCTTCGTCTTACCCTTCCTGAAGTCCACAATCAGCTCTTTTGTCTTACTGACGTTGAGTGCCAGGTTGTTGCTGTGGCACCACTCCACTAGTTGGCATATCTCACTCCTGTACGCCCTCTCGTCACCACCTGAGATTCTACCAACAATGGTTGTATCATCAGCAAATTTATAGATGGCATTTGAGCTATGCCTAGCCACACAGTCATGGGTATAGAGAGAGTAGAGCAGTGGGCTAAGCTCACACCCCTGAGGTGCGCCAGTGTTGATCGTCAGCGAGGAGGAGATGGGGATGATGGGACAACCTCTCAAGGTTGTAAGCAGCAGATAAGGCCATAAGACATCGGAGCAGAATTAGGCCATTCAGCTCATTGAAACCGAACCGTCATTCCATCATGGCTGATTTATTACCCCATTCTCCTGCCTTCTCCCCATAACCTTTGACTTCCTGATTAATTAAGAATCTACCAATCTCCACTTTCTGGCTGAAGAGATTTTCAGTCTTCACTGAAGGGATGTGTCCTTCTAGTCAGAGGCTGAGCCATCTGGCCCTAGACTCCCCCACATCTATTCTGTCAAGGCTTTTCAATATTCAAAAGGTTTCAATGAGATCCCCTCATTTTTCTAAACTACAGCAAGCATAGGCACAGAGCTATCAAATGCTCCTGGCATGTTAACCCTTTCATTTTCAGATCATTCTCATGACCCTCCTCTGGTGTGATCTGGAGGTGATAAGAGAGCTTAAGGTTAAGGAACCCTTAGGGAACTGGCCGATTCCTGAGATCAAAACCAACTTCATTATCACTGATAAGTATCGTGAAAAGTTGTTTTGTGGCAGTAAGATTTAAGTATTACTGTAAGTTATGGAAATAAATAAATAGTGAAAAAGGAATAGAAAGGAGGTGTTCAAGGGTTCACGAAGGTTTGCTGAGTGTTTTGTGTGAGGAAGACTAAACATTCTGCTCTCTTCCCAGCAGCCAGGAACCTTCAGCTTGGTCATGGAGAATTTTCGAGGTCGGTCAGTAAATCCGAGGAGAATGGCTTTGAGCTCAGCTATGGTCACACTGGTACCAGGGGCCAACTGGCTGACCCATTTCTACTTCCCATGCTGCTAGGTGCGTATATATTTTAGTGAGGTGTAGACAAGGTGAGGCATGGTATCCAGGGAAACTTGGATGCACGGATTCAAACCAGATTGCCCACAGAGTAGCAGATGGACTGCATCCTGCCTGATTTCTATAAATAAATGAAAGGTGAGGAAGCAGTTAGTAAGTTTGCAGATGACATGAAGGTGGGTGGAGTTGTGGACAGTGTAGAAGGCTGTCAAGGTTACAACGGGACATTGACAGGATGCACAGCTGGGCCGAGATGTGGCAGATGGACCTCAACCCGAAAAAAAAGTGAAGTGATTCACTTTGGAAGATCAAGCTAGAAGTCAGAATATCGGGTTAATGGCCGGACTCTCGGCAGTGAGGAGGGGCAAAGGGATCTTGAGGTCTAAGTCTATAAAGTTGCTCCGTAAGTTGATATGAAGATTGTGTGTTGGCCTTCATTACTCAGGGTATTGAGTTTCAAGGGTGCGAGGTAATGTTGCTGCTCTATAAAATCCTGGTTAGACCACACTTGGAATATTGTGGTCATCTCATTAGAGGAAGGAGGTGGAAGCTTTCGAGAGGCGGCAGAGGAGATTTGCTAGAAAGTTGTCTAGATTAGAGAACAGATCTTATAAAGATAGCTTGAGCAAGGTAGGGCTTTCACTCTGGAGTGAAAGAGGATGAGCGGTGACTCGATAGAGGTGTACAAAGTGATAAGAGGCATAGAGTGGGCGGCAGAGACCTTTTCTCAGGGCAGAAAATACAAAGGGGATATAATTTTAAGGAGACTGCAGGGAAGTATAGAGGTAAGATTTTTGACACAGAGGGTGCTGGGTATGTGGAACTGCCATCACCAATAATAACTAAAATCACTTCCAAGGTCTCATTTGACTACAACTACCCCAGGCTATCCTTTGCCTGGACATTGTCTTTAACCTCGCCTTTCTGCAACTACTACACTCTGTCCTCTTTGTCTTGTAGAGGACAACGTAAATCTCACTGAACTCCAGAGTCTCTGAACCTCCGTGACAGTTTCATCTGGGACAGTTTGCTGTTGATATCAGGGATGTACCTGCAACATTCCTGGCTAATAACGGCACAAGTAGCAACTCTCTCAAACAACAGAAAGTCCAGGGCTACAACACACACAAAATGCTGGTGGAACACAGCAGGCCAGGCAGCATCTATAGGAGAAGCACTGTCGACGTTTCGGGCCAAGACCCTTCGTCAGGACTAACCGAAAGGAAAGTTTCTCTTACTATCTTTCCTTTCAGTCAGTCCTGACGAAGGGTCTCGGCCCGAAACATCGACAGCGCTTCTCTCTATAGATGCTGCCTGGCCTGCTGTGTTCCGCCAGCATTTTGTGTGTGTTGTTGCTTGAATTTCCAGCATCTGCAGATTTCCTCGTGTTTGCTCTTTAAGTCCAGTGCTTGTTGATTTTGGCATCACTTTGGCAGAAATGCCATTGATTGTCTGGCTTGTATCATGTAGTGCCAAGTTTGAGTCATTCTTTCCAACAGCTCTGAGACCATGTTAATGCTTTCGCAAGGGAGCCTGGCTGGCTGCCAGAACAGGAATAATACAATTCAGAAGCACTCAGTCTCCATAGTCCTTCGACGACAGTCCTACAGAGTGAGATGTAGAGAGAACGAGTGGCCAGGCAGTACTAGTAGGCCAGTTAACATGGCTTTGGTTCAGCCAAGATCCCATTTTAGAAGGGCTACCCCCAGCACCAGCACCGTCAACGGGGTTTGGCGGCTCGCCAGTAGCATAGACATTGCACGCACTGCGACCCAAGTCCTGCTGGTTGCAATGACATGCTTCACCCCGTCCCCATGAAGCAGCTTCAGGGAGGTGGGGAGCCTATACAATCGAGGTTGATACTGTCCCTCAAAAACAGTTGAAACGGCAGGGGTGTAGACTCCTGCGCCTCTTACAGGTCTAGTAAGACGCAGCATCAAACTCTCGACGATTCAGGGGCATAAATGCCACCTTCCAAGTGTATCGACACTCTCGGGAGCGCCCAGCAATCTGGCCACATAGTACACGATGCATATCCATAACAGAGGCGAGGAGAAGTGTCAGGAGTATTAGTGTGGTGAGGTACTTCTGCATTTAGCAAAAAAGTAGGTGCCCAAATGACCCAAAGGTTTGAATGCATAGTGATTACTTAATGTGGCAAAACAGCAAAGATCAGGCATCCAGTTCATCAGTACCTTTCTTCAACCTTCTTCTGACCAGGTGGCACCGCTGGCTTAATGTGCGGGTTTCCAGTAGTCAGCAACGTTCCCAGCGGGCATCAGGCTGTTCTTTTATCGGTAGGCTCTCACCAGTACCCAGTCTCCCGGCTGGAAGGTCTGATCCGCAGCCAGTGCCAGCTTCTGGCCTTCAATCGCCTGCTGACGGGAACCTCTAAGAGCTGGTGTTAGTGCTATACAATGCACAACACGCTTCCACTCATGTTTAATTAAAAAGGGTGGGGTGACTGGCACGTGCACGGGATGCTGTTACACAGATTGGAGCGCAGCACATTGTCGCGGGTGGAAGCCTCAGCCTCACCGTGCAGTCGAGCTGAGCCGCATGTCAGGGCCCGGCTCTGGTTTCTGGTTTCTGCCCAGTAAGGGCACGTGGAATGATGCCTTCACCTCACAGCTTCTGTCAGCTCTCATAACTTTGCCGGGAAAGTGAGGACCGTTATCACTTGAGATTTTCTCAGGGATCCCCGATCTACAAATAAATAAATTCTCATAATAAAAATTACGGCATCATTTCTCTGTGTCAGATAAGCATTTGCCCTGGGAGATAACAAGTCCATCATCACTGAGGTAACTGCATGAAGTCCATTTGGAAATGTTTGTGAACTCTGGGAGAGGGCCCAGTGGTGGCAGATACTGACTATGTCTTTTGGAATTATGTCTCTGGCAAATCATACAGTTACCGTTAATTTTCTTGCTACGGTCAAGAATCTCTTGTTTTTGCTTTTACCAATCATCCTTTAGCCTTGCACATTGTGTTTAGTCTAGCTCATTCATTCCCTCTGGTTATTTAATCCTTCCTATTGGTTTGAGCTGTGTAGATTGTAACAGCAATTGCAGTAAGTCATTAAAAAAACAAAACAAGACCATAACTTATAAGAGCAGAATTAGGCCTGATCCGAAAAGGTACATTGTTAGTTCAGCTTGCTTTATTGGAGTTCTGAAGAGGTGAGAAACGCACGCAGTTTCCCTAGTTGTCCGTTGCCATGTGCACAGTGAGACTGAGTGCAAGAAGATTCAGCAGTACCTGTGCTACTCCACTCCTGTTGTTACGTGACGTGCACGTACTGTATATCCACTTAAATATTCCACTCAGAGTCAGATTGGGAGGAAAAGCCATCAAAGAAAATTACATGTGGCTTTATATCAGGTGGCACTTCACAATTAAAATCTTAAGTACGGTGGGAAGTGGAGCTGGTGGCAAAAAGGGCAGAACCGGTTAACAAAGTTGCCTGGCCAGGCTAACCATATACCAATTACACCACGGAAACAGGCCATCTCGGCCCTTCTAGTCCGTGCCGGACGCTTACTCTCACCTAGTCCCACCGACCCGCACTCAGCCCATAACCCTCCATTCCTTTCCTGTCCATATACCCATCCAATTTTTTTTTTAATGACAAATGACAAAACAAAAGCAAACAAAAAAAAAAAACCCTTCAGACACATCCACACGTTTATACCTACTGTACGAACACAACGCTGGAAGAACTCAGCAAGTCAGGCAGCATCCGGGAGAAAAGAGTAGCCAACGTTTCGGGCTGAGACCCTTCATCAGGAGGGCCTTCATTCCTGATGAAGGGTCTCGGCCCGAAACGTTGGCTACTCTTTTCTCACGGATGCTGCCTGACCTGCTGAGTTCTTCCAGCGTCGTGTTCATATTCTTTGATCCACAGCATCTGCAGTTGTATTTTTGTGTTTTTATACCCACTGTGTCCGCTATCCCATTTCCATGTTTGTAAAACATTCAAAGTAAATTTATTACCAGATTACACACAACCCTGAGATTCATTTTCTTGTGGACATGCTCAATAAATCCATTCTAGAATAATAACCATCGTAGAATCAAGGGAAAACCACACAGACTGGGTGTTCAGCCACTGCAAATACAAAAAGAAAGGAAGAAAAATAATGACTAAATAAGCAATAAATATCGAGATCTCCCTGACATTGAGTGCAGAGGTTGTGGGAACTCTTCAGTGATGGGGTGAGTGAATTTGAGTGAAGGTATCCCCTCGGGTTCAAACGTCTGGTAGTTGAGGGGTAGTATCTATTCCTGAACCTGGTGATGTGAGTCCTGAGGCTCCTATACCTCTTCATAATAGCAGCAGCAAGAAGAGAGCATGTCCTGGGGGGTGGGGGTCACTGATGACTGTGGTAAACCATGTATATCTGTCTGAACACGCCCCTCCGCTGACTGCTCCTGTGGCTCCTCCCACAGACCCCTGGATAAAGGTGATTGTGTCTCTGCTCCTCCCACAGTCATCCAGCATGGACGTGCTCCGTTTTACTGCTAATAAAAGCCTTTCAGTATTTACTCTACTTCCAGTCTTTTGGAGTTATTGATAGTGCGTCAATGGTGGATGCTGCTTTCCTGTGGCAGCGTTTCATGTCGATGTGCTCAGTGGCAGAGAGGGCTTTACCCGTGATCGACTGAGCCGAATCCAGTAGGATTTTCCATTCACGGCCACTGATGTCCCCATACCGGGCTGTGATGCAGCCAGTCAGTATACTCTCCACCACACATCTATAGAAGTTTGTGTAAATGTCTTCGATGTTGTGCCAAATCTTTGCAAACTCCTAAGGAAGTCAAGGTGCTGCTGTGCTTTCTTTGTAAAGGCCTTTATGAGCTGAACCCAGGACAGGCCCTGTGGAATAACAAAACCGAAGAACTCAAAGTTGTTGACGTTCTGTACTTTGATGATACATTTAGAATGGTATTATTGAAACACCTTCTCTGCTCAGAACAAAAATGACCAGTCACCAGTGGGTCAGATGAGTCATACGTGTATGGAGCAGCTAAGTTTACGGTGACACTTTAAACAGAACTTAATCTTATGATGATCAGCCAAAATATAAAACAAAGCTATATGTTAAAATGACATTCAAGTTGTATCTGGCAATGTGCAATATTGCCCAGAGCCTATAGAGGGGCAACTTGGGAAGGGTCACAGAAATATTGTCCTCATTGTTCTTATCTGTTAGCAATATTGTAAAACACTCACCATTTTACTTCACTCTTCTCATCTCTCACTTCATTTTCCTCGTTTAGATTGCAACTTATTTATAAAAATGTTTACTAAGACATGTAAATGTTTACTAAGAGTTAATCAGGAATACTTTTGAAAACATTTACATCGCATTCGAGATATTCATTAGCACCATTGTCTCCTGTCCGACTATTTTTTATGCCAACGTGCTTTGCAAGGGAAACATTTTCTTAGAGCTCCTACTAGATCAGTTCAACGTACATTTCACTCACCCCCTTGGCACCTCTCCACCTCCCGCCTCCTGTTATGTTATAAGGCGGCGAGTGGGAATAAAAGGGGCCGTTTCTGGTTGGCTGCCGCTGACCAACAGTATTGGGACCGCTACTTTCCCCATTGTTTGTCAGTGATTTAGATAACGGAATTGATGGCTTTGTAGCAAAGTTTGTGGTTGATATGACAGTAGGTGGTGAGGTAGGTCGTGCTGAGGAAGCACTGCCTGTTGCAGCGGGACTTAAACATTGAAGAGCGACCTTTTAGAACAGAGCTGAAGAGGAATTTTTTAGCCGAAGAGCCAAAGAATCTGTGGAATGCTCTGCCACAGACTGCGGTGGAGGCCATGGTGGAAGCTGATAGATTCCTGATTGGTCGGGGCATCAAGGGATACTTTGAGAGGGCAGCTGTATGGGGTTGAATGGGTTCCGAGATCAGCCATGATGAAATGGCGGAGCGGACTCGTGGGCTGAGTGGCCTAATTCTGCTCCTGTGTGTTATGGTCTTAGGACCGTAAGATATAGGAGCAGAATTAGGCCACATTTGGCCTACCGAGCCTACTCCGTTATTTCATCATGGCTGATCCAATTTTCCACTCAACTCCAGTCTCCTGCCTTCTCCCCATGAAGGGATACTTCATGCCCTGACCAATCAAGAATCTATCAACCACTGCCTTAAATATCTATAAATACTCGGCCTCCACAGCTGCCTGTGGCAAAGAATTCCACAGATTCACCACTCACTGGCTCAAGAAATTCCTCCTCATCTCCATTTTAAAAGGATGTCCCTCTATTCTGAGGCTGTGCCCTCTGGTCTTAGACTCTCCCACTATAGGAGACATCCTCTTCACATCCACTCTATCAAGGCCTTTCACCATTCGACAGGTTTCAATGAAGTCCCCCCTCATTCTTTTGAATTCCAGTGATTACAGGCCCAGAACCATCAAACACTCCTCATATGACAAGCCGTTCGATCCTGGAATCAGTTTCGTGAACCTCCTTTGAACCTTCTCCAGTTTCAACACATCCTTTCTCAGATAAGGGGCCCAAAACTGCTCACAATACTCCAAAGGGGAGCTCACCAGCACTTTATAAAGTTTCAACATTACATCCTTGCTTTTATATTCTAATCCTCCTGAAATGAATGCTAACATTAAATTGGCCTTCCTCACCACAGACTCAGCCTGCAAATTAACCTTTAGGGAATCTTGCACAGGGACTCCCAAATCCGTTTCACCTCAGTTTTTGTATTTTCTCTCCATTTAGAAAATAGTCAGCTCTTTAACTTCTTCTACCAAAGTGCATCGAACACTTCCCGACACTGTATTCCATCTGCCATTTCTTTTCCCATTCTCCTAATCTGTCTAGGTCCTACTATGGGATCTCTACTTCCTCCAAACCATCTGCCCATCCGTGCATCTTCATATCGTCTGCAAGCTTTTCAACAAAGCCATCAATTCCATCATCTGAATCATTGATAAATAACATCAAAAGAATCGGTCCCTGGCGAACACCACTAGTCACCAGCAGCCAGACAGAACAGGCTCCCTTCATTCCCACTCTTTGCCTCCTGCCTATCAGCCACGGCTTTGTCCATGCTGGAATCTCTCCTGTGATACCATGGGCTTGTAGCTTGTCCAAGTCATTGGGAACCGCTGCCTGTGGCAGGGCACCAGCAGACATTGGCTACACGGTGTGGACACTATTGAAGCTATGCCTGGGAAAGCATCTAGTTCATCCTTGAGATCTGCTGCATTCTACAGGTGATGTATCGAGACCATCCTGGGCAACTGTATCACTGCCTGGTTTGGGAATTGCACCGTCTCGGATCGCAAGACCCTGCAGCGGATAGTGAGGTCAGCTGAGAAGGTCATCGGGGTCTCTCTTCCTGCCATCACGGACATTTACACCACACGCTGCACCCGCAAAGCAAGCAGAATTATGAAGAACCCCACGCACCCCTCATACAATCTCTTCTCCCTCTTGCCATCTGGGAAAAGGCTCCGAAGCATTCGGACTCTCACGACCAAACTATGTAACAGTTTCGTCCCCCAAGCTATCAGACTCCTCAATACCCAGAGTCTAGACTGACATCTACATCATTTATTATTATTTTGAAATTTGTCCTCTACTGTGCCTATTGTCTTGTTTATTAATCATTGTACTGCCCTGCACAGTTCTGTGCACTTTATGTAGTCCTGTGCGGGTCTGTAGTCCAGTGCAGTTTTTATGTTGTTTTACGTAGTGTATCCTTGTGCTGCCTCACATAGTCTAGTGTAGTTTTGTGTTTCATGTAGCACCAGGCTCCTGGAGGAATGTTGTTTCATTTTTATTTTTACTGTGTACTGTCAAGTCAAGTCAAGTCAAGTTTATTGTCATTTCAACCTTAGACTGCTGGTACAATACACAGTAAAAATGAAACAACATTCCTTCAGGACCCTGGTGCTACATGAAACAACTACATAAAGTGCACAAAACAGTGCAGGGCATTACAATAATTAATAAACAAGACAATAGGCACATTGGAGGACAAAATACAATATAATAATAATTGATGTAGATGTCAGTCTAGACTCTGGGTATTGAGGAGTCTGATAGCTTGGGGGAAGAAACTGTTACATAGTCTGGTGAGAGCCCGAATGCTTCGGAGCCTTTTCCCAGATGGCAGGAGGGAGAAGAGATTGTATGAGGGGTGCATGGGGTCCTTCATAATGCTGTTTGCTTTGTGGGTGCAGCATGTGGTGTAAATATCCGTGATGGCAGGAAGAGAGACCCCGATGATCTTCTCATCTGACCTCACTATCCGCTGCAGGGTCTTGCGATCCGAGATGGTGCAATTTCCGAACCAGGCAGTGATGCAGCTGCTCAGGAAGCTCTCAATACAACCCCTGTAGAATGTGGTGAGGATGGGGGTGGGAGATGGACTTTCCTCAGCCTTCGCAGAAAGCAGAGATGCTGCTGGGCTTTCTTTGCTATGGAGCTGGTGTTGAGGGACCAGGTGAGATTCTCCGTCAGGTGAACACCAAGAAATTTGGTGCTCTTAACGATCTGAACAGAGGAGCCGTCGATGTTCAGCGGGGAGTGGTCGCTTCATGCCCTCCTGAAATCAACAACCATCTCTTTTGAAATACCTCAATTGTTTCTTGTCAAACACTGAGGTAGTCGTTATTATCCTTTGCCTGTTCTTTCTGTGCCTTTTCATTCTTTAACTTTGGCTCACTTTCTCTGTGCTTTTTACAGGATTAATCCTGGAGTAGGTTTAAGGGTTAACTCAACATGATGAGACAAAGGCTGTACAGTTCAACGTTCGCTGTGATTCAACCCTGGCCTTTGATTTTACGCACAGTTAATTGCACTTATGTTGAAAGTTGACACACTGCTCTATCAAATTCCAAAGAAAACCACAAGCCACATTCCAGGATAGGGAATCTAATAAACTAACAATGTTAGAGTTCTTGGTTCTTGGCATTTAAAGAGACACTCCATTGACTTGGAGACGAACGACAGTATGCTCCAACCAGCAGGGAGCATGGTGCCCAGCGGTGGCACCCCCTTACTGCAGGATCTTTGGGGCAGGGGTGCAAGGCTTTGCCAGCCCACCCAGACGTTTCTGAGGAGCAGCAAATTTGGCAGAGAATTCTGTTCCCTGTCCCTCTTGCCCAGAGCACCCTGTCCAGGGGGTTCCCTTCCCCTCCGAGCAGCAGCAGTGGCCATGCTCGAAACACATCCATGGCCTCCTCTACCGGAATCAGAACCACTGGCCTTTGACGTGAAATTTGTTGTGTTGAGACGACAGTACATTACGATACATAATAATAAAATACATAAATTACAATCATAACTATATATTAAAAATAAATTAAGTAAGTCATGCAAAAAGTGAGCAAAGAGTAGGTAGTGTTCAATATCCATTGGGAAATCTGATCAAGCTGATCGCTGAGTGTGGCTCTTCAGGGTTCTGTACCTCCTCCCTGAATGAGATATATAAATATTTGGATACACAGGGACTGGTTAGGGGTAGTCAACATGGCTTTGTGCCTGTTGGTTTGTGTCTAACCAATCTTAAGGATTTTTTGAGGAAGATACCAGAAAAGTGGATGAGGGCAAGGCAGTGGCTGTAGTCTGCAGTGACTTTAGTAAGGCCTTTACTTGTTGAGTTTGTCAAGAAGGTTCAGTTGCTAGGCATTCAAGATAAGGTAGTAAATTTGATTAAACTTTGACTTTGTGGGAGAAGCCAGAGAGTGATAGTAGATTGTTGCCTTTCTGACTGGAGGCCTGTGACTAGTGGTGTGCCACAGGGATCGGTGTTGGGTCCATTGTTGTCTGTCATCTATATCAATGATCTGGATGGTAGTCTGAAAAATTGATCAAAACAGTGCAGAGAAAATTTACAAGGATGTTGCCAGGACCCAGTTATACCCTAGAACGTAGAAGATCCCGAGCAGATTTGATAGAGGCATACAAAATAATGAGGGGTATAGAGAGGGGAAATGCAAAGCACTGAGGTTGGGTGAGACTACAACTAGAGGTCATGGGTTAAGCTCCTTCTTTTTCTTAACTAGACTTCATATCTCTCGAAAACCAAGGCTCCCTAAAACTTTCATTCTTGCCTTTTATTCTGACAGACACTTACAAACATAAGAACACAAGAAACAGGAGCAGGAGTCGGCCATCTGGCCCGTCGAGCCTGCTCCAACATTCAATAAGATCACGGCTGATCTGGCCATGGACTCATCTCCACCTGACCTGCCTGCAGAACCCTGAATTCCCCAACTAGGCAAAAATCTATCCAACCTTGTCTTAAATATATTTACTGAGGCAGCCTCCACTGCTTCATTGGGCAGAGAATTCCACACATTCACCACCTTCTGGGAAAAGCAGTTTCTCCTCATCTCCGTCCTAGATCTACTCCCTGAATCTTGAGGCTATGTCCCCTAGTTCCAGTTTCACCTACCAGTGGAAACAACTTTCCTGCCTCTATCTTATTTATCCTTTTCATAATTTTATATGTTTCTTTAAGATCTCCTCTCGTTCTTCTGAATTCCAGTGAGTACAGTCCCAGGCGACTCAATTTCTCCTCATCCCTGGAATCAACCTGGTGAACCTCCTCTGCACTGCCTCCAAAGCCAGTATATCCTCCCTCAAGTGCGGAGACCAGAACTGCACACAGTACTCCAGGTGCAGCCTCACCAGTACCCTGTACAGTTGCAGTATGACCTCCCAGATCTTGAATGCAATCCCTCTAGCAATGAAGGCCAACATCCCATTTGACTTCTTGATAGCCTGCTGCACCTGCAAACCAACCTTTTGTGATTCATGAACAAGCACTCCCAAAACCCTCTGCAGAGCAGCATACTGCAATCTTTCACCATTTAAATAATATTCTGATCTTCTACTTTCCCTTCCAAAGTGAATGACCCTGCTTTTACAAACATTGTACTCCATCTGCCAGACCCTTGCCCAATCACTTAACCTACCTATATCTCTCTGCAGAATTTGCTTTTCCACTCAATTTAGTATCATCAGCAAACCTGGATACACTGCACTCGGACCCCTCTTCCAGATCGTTAATGTATATTGTGAACAGTTGTGGGCCCAACACCGATCCCTGAGGCTCACCGCTCACCACTGATTGCCAACCGGAGTAACACCCATGTATCCCAACTTTCTGCTTCCTATTAGTTAACCGATCCTCTATCCATGCTAATACATCACCCCGACTCTATGCATCCTTATCTTACGGATAAGTCTTTTATGTGGCAAACACCTTCTGGAAATCCAAGTAAATAACGTCCATCTGTTCCCCTCCATCCACTGCACTCGTTATATCCTCAGAGAACTCCAGTAAGTTTGTCAAACAGGATCTGCCTTTGCTGAATCCCTGCTGCGTCTGCCTGGTGGATCCATTTCTTTCCAGATGCCTCGATATTTCTTAAATGGTAGCTGCAGGCATTTTCCCAACTACAGATGTTAAACTTACTGGCCTATAGTTACCTGCCTTTTGCCCGCATCCTTTTTTTTTAACAGTAACATGACATTCACCATCTTCCAATCCGCCAGGACCTGCCCAGAATCCAGAGAATTTGGGTAAATCATCATCAAAGCCTCAACTATAACTTCTGCCATTTATTTCAGTACCCTGGGATGCATTCCATCAGGAGCAGGGGACTTGTCTATCTTCAGGCCCTCAAGTTTGCTCAGCACTGCCTCTGTAGTGATGGTTATTGTATTGAGGTCCTCACCTCCCATCATAACGTCTCTCTTCAGCACGTTAGACGTATCCTCCACCGTGAAGACCGACACAAAATAGTCAGTCAAAACTTCTGCCATTTCCTCATTACCCAATATCAATTCCCCCTTCACGTCCTCCAAGAGACCTTTGTTCACTTTAGCCACCCTTTCTGCTTCGTATAATTACAAAAACTTCTACTACTGATTTTTTAATATTTGAGCTCGTTTATTTTCATGATCTATCTTCCCTTTCTTTATTGCACACTTAGTGGTTCTTTGTTGCTTTTGAAAGTTTTCCCAGTCGTCCAGTTTTCCACTGCTCTTGGCGACTTTGCGTGCACAAACTTTTAGTTTGATGCCTTCTTTTATTTCCTTAGTTATCCAAGGCTGGCTCTCCCCACACTCACTGTCCTTGCTTTTAACTGGAATATACTTTTGTTGAGCGCCGTGAAAAATCGCTTTGAAAGTCTTCCACTGTTCCTCAACTGTCCCTGTTCCCCATCTACACTCGCCAAATCCACCCTCGTCCCATTGTTCTCTGGTGTTTGGGCATTATACACTGGTTTTAGATTGAACTATTACAGCATTTGCATAAGAAACTCAGTCGTACTGTGATCCCTGACTACAGGATCACTAATCTTACCTGTCTCATTGCACAGGACCAGATCTAAGATGGCACATTCCCTTGTAGGTTCAGTGACATGCTGTTCAAGAAAGCCAGCATGGATGCATTCTGTGAAGTCCTCCTCGAGACTGCCTTGACCAACCTGATGCACCCAATCTATGTGCAAGTTAAAGTCTCCCATGGTAACTGCTGTCCATATCACAACCACGGATTCGGTAGCACAGCAGATACAGCAATTTCGCTCATGAATATGCACATGCCAGCTAATTATTATTTCATTGTGATGGTTTTTAACTCCATTCTTTCCATTGTAGTGCTTGTCGAGATTTGTGCCTCGCACAGCAACGCTTTGCCGTCTGCCTGCATTGTGCCTCGCCTGGGAAATCGGACTGTCGAGTCAACAGACTCTGAAGATGAGCAGTATTCATTTTGCTCTCGGTTGTCCTTTTCAGCCGCAATATCAGCTTCATTTTCCATTTGAGAGTTTTAGTTAACGGCCCATGTTTGGCCTGGTGTTTATTGCTTTCTTTTCCCTTTAACTCTGCTCCTATTAAAGTCTGTGAACTGTCGACTCGCTTCAGTGTCTCTCATTCCACACGTGGGCCATATCCGAACCTAGTGACAGTTCCATTCTTACATGCCTCAGGTATTTCTCTGTTTATTGCCTGTGTCACTGTAATGTTATTATTCGATGGCCAATAGACAAATCCCACCATTGATTTTTTCCCCTTTACTTTTCCTAACCTCTACCCAGGTGGATACAACATTCTGCTCCTTAGACCTTATATCATCTCTCACTATCACCCTGATCTCATCTTTAACTGGGAGCGCTATCTCACCTCCCTAACTTTCCTGCCTACTGTATTACCTGATATCCTTGGATATTTAATTCCCGGTCCTCTCCACCCCGCAACCACGTTTCTATAAAGGCCACTGAATCAGACCTCTTTGTACTGACTTGAGCCACAAGTTCACTGACCTTGTTTCGAATACTATGGGCATTCAGATTAAGTGACTTACACACATTGTGCTTTTAAAATCTTGTAATCTTTTTCTCTTTTGCACTTGACTTTTCTTCACACTTACTTCTCTCTTTTTTAACTTTGCTTTTTCTTTATCTTTATCCACACTTCTCTTTTTTATTTTATCCATACTTCTTCAATCTGTTGAACCCCCCCCCCCCCCCCCCCACTATTCAGTTTTAAGTCCTATCCACAGCCCTAGTTATGCAATTCGTTAGGATCCAGGTGCCATCACGGTTCAGGTGGAGCCCATCCCTACGGTACTGCTCTCTCCTTCCCCAGTACTGGTGCCAATTTCCCATGAATTCAAGCACACTTCTCCCACACTAATCCTCGAGCCATGCTTTTAACTCTCTAATCTTCTTGACACTTTGCCAATTTGCACATGGCTCAGATAATAAACCAGAGATTGGTAGCGTTTTGGACTGTTCAAATTCCCTCAGCGGAACCTCTTTCCTCATTTTACCTATGTCATTGGTACCCACGTGGACCATGACAACTAGATCTTTCTTCTCTCGCTGCAAATTCCTCTGCAAGTCGGATAAGATGTCTCAAACTTGGGCACCAGGCAGGCAACACAGCCTTTGGGACACTCTATCCTCACGACAGAGAACTCTGTCTATTCCCCAGACTGTACTGTCCCCAATTACCACTACATTTCCCTTCTCTCCCCCTCTTGAATGGCTCCCTGAACTACGGTGCCACAGTTAGGTTGTTCATCCTTCCTACTGTTATCCACACAGGGAGCAAAAATCTCAGACCTGTTGGACAAGCTCACAGGCTGACGCTCCTCCAGCACTGTCTCTTGGATCCACTCGCTGTCACATCTTCTTGTCCCTGACCACAGCCTGAATTCAGCTCATCTAAAGGGTGTGACTACCTCCTGAAACAGAGATTCCAGCTATCTCTCCCCCTCCCTGACGTGCCGCTTTGCTTGAAGCTCAGATTCCCGGTCGTCAACTCTGTACAGGTAGTCCCCGAGTTACGAATGTCCGACTTATGGACAACTTGTAATTACGAACCGAGGGAGGAGAACACCGTCCACCATTTTAAGTCAGAACGCGGCGCCATCCGCCATTTTAAGTCATTGCCATTGAGTGTTTAACTTTGTACTTGGCTTAAATTTTTCTTAGTAAGATTCACCCTGATCCCGCCTTCCTGTTCCGGTCGGCTGGTGGCGCAGTGAGATCAGCGCTGGGCTCGAGTTCAATCCAGCGACAGACCGCTCCTGTGCTGGGTTGATGTTGATCCAGTGATTCCCGTACCATCCGTGCCGCGTTGATGTCGAAACTCGACCTCATTAAAAAAAACACTGCCACCTCCGGTTTAAATTCCCACACGGAATATTGTGGAGGATCAAATACCCGAACCCAGCACAGCCCCCACTTGTCCCATTTAGCCTGTCTCAGTGCGGTGGAGTTTCGGACCTGGGGAATTCAGTGCGGTGATCCTTAGGACCCAGCGGACCTCGGGAGCCGGCACAGCTCGGGACCCGCCGCTCGCAGTGTTTCTGTTCCATTGACGGGAAGTGATCGCGAATGAAATTAAAGTGGAAATAATAAAGCATTTGGAAAGAAGTGAAACGCCATCGGTCATTGGAAAAGTGTTAGGCTACAGTCGGTCAATGATTGGAACAATTTTAAAGGGTAACGGATAAAGTGAGAATAATGGAGCACGTGAAAGGCCCTGCCCCGATGAAAGCTACAATTATTATTAAGCAATGCAGTGGTTTAATTATTGGGATACATACGTTTCTTAAGTGTTTTATATGCATAGAAAGGTAAAATATATACTAAGACAAACGTTTGACTAACTGACGCTAAATAATACAGGATGTACTTGTTCCGACTTACGTACAAATCCAACAAAGACAGACTCAGGAACGGAACTCGTACGTAACCCGGGGACTGCCTGGACTCTCAAAATTTCACTTTTAAAGGCCTCTCATTTGCCAAGAAAATAAACTGTCCAAGTCCACACTTAGCAAATCTTTTATGATACTGTGGCGAGCGTTTGGTCCATAATGACAGACGAGGAAGCTCTTTAACTCAACAACAGTTTTATTGTGATAAACAGATCAGGCTGGAGAGTGAACCCATCCAGTCTCACACCCCGGTGACCCACAAATACACAAGTAAATAACCCGAGCTGAAATGTAACAATAAATGAACTGGAACTTCCCAGCACAATCCCACAAAAGCATTTTAACACATGAACAATAAACAGTGCTGGTCATTAGAAATGTAGGGGCAGGCTGTTGACCATGCGCCCCCCCAGAATGTCACAATACCATCAATATTAGCATTTCTCCAAGAGTTTGACCCAAGGACCAGACCTATCCTTTTCCATAGTTACCTCGATACTGATGGCATTATGATCACTGGATGTAACAAGTTCTCCTACACAAATTTCTGTCACCTGCGCTGTCCCCAGTAGGAGGTCTAATATCATACTTTCTCTAGTTGGGCCTAGTTTACATACTGATTAAGGAAACTATACTGATCAGATCTGACAAACTCTATCCCACCCTGCTCTTTTGCAGTATGGATGTCCCAGTCAATCTGTGGGGAATTAAAATCACTCACTATCACAAAGTTACATTTAATGCAACTGTCTGCAATCTTTCCACAGATTTGTTCCTCTAAATCCCACAGACTGTTGGGTGTCTGTACTGAGGTAGGCTTTTTGCCCAGAGACTCTACTGCCATTTGACTGACCCATAGCTCTCAACCCCATTCTCCTGCCTTCTCCCATAACCTTTCACACCCCGAGTGATCAAACACCTGTCATTCTTCACCATAAACACCACCTAGGCTCCACAGCCGTCAGAAGCAAAAAATTCTACAGATTCACACCTCTGGCTAAAGAAATTCCGCCTCGTCTCTGTGCCTTCTGATCCTAGACACCCCACTACAAGAAGCAGCCTCTCCAAATCCACTCTATCAACACTCAAAACATTTCAATGAGATCACCACTCATTCTTCTGAATTCCAGCAAATACAGGCTCAGAGCCACCAAACACTCTTCATGACAAGCCTTCATTACCAGAATCAATCTCTTGAATCAGCTTTCAACCCTCCCCAACGTCAGCACATCCTTTCGTAGAATAACTGCTCACCATTCCTGAGGCCACACCAGCTCCTTACAAGACCTCAGGATTGCATCCTTGCCTTTATATTCTAATCCTCTCGAAATGAATGCCAAAGTCACAGCTGTTCTCCTCGCCACTGAGTGAACCTGCAAGTTAACTTCGAGGGAATCCTGCACAAGAACCCCCAAGTCCCTCAGAGTTTTGAATTCTCTCCCTGTTTAGAAATGGTCTACGCTTTTATTTCTTCTCTCAAAGTGCATGACCATACACTTTGTGAAACTGTATTCAATCTGACACTTCTTTTCCCATTCTCCCAATCTGTCTAAATTTTTATGCAGCCTCTCTGCTTCCTCAACACTACCTACCCCTCCACCAATCTTTGTACAGTCCACAAACTGTGACCTTTTCCCTGACCAGCAATACCGACCCCACCCCCTTGAATCCTCCTCACACTATCACACGTAAGATAACAGAACCACAGAACACTGCACTGCCAGTCTGCGCCTCCTGCGAACAAGGCTCACAAAAGGCTACGGTGTTGACCCACGCCCTAAGCTCATCTGACAACGCTCCTTGCATTCGTTAACGAGCGGCTCAGAACATTACACCCACCATGGTCAACGGTGTGCTTTCTGACTTTGTATGCACGTTCAACAACATCTTTCCCAGCAACCACTCCAATATCTGTTCCAGCACTCTGCTTCCCTTTCCCCTGCGTCGGTGAAAATTTTCCAGTGCTTTTGGACATGCCAAATCTCCTCACACTCCTGGTGAAACGTAGCAACTGTCATGTCTTCCCTGTGACAGCTCCAATAAGTTATTGTGACAGCACTCAACCAGTTGATCTAACTCACTGCTGTAGACCTCACAGTTGCTGTCGGAAATTCTGCCAACAATACTTCTGTCATCAGCAGATTTATAGATGGTGTTTCAGTTGTACCAAAACACACACTAATGAGGACAGAGGAAACAGAGCAGTCAGCTAAACATACAGTCGTGTGTGTAGAGAGTAGAGCTGTACTGAGACACACAATCGTGGGTGTAGAGAGTAGAGCTGTACTGAGACACACAATCGTGGGTGTAGAGAGAGTAGAGCTGTACTGAGACACACAGTCATGGGTGTAGAGAGTAGAGCTGTACTGAGACACACAATCGTGGGTGTAGAGAGAGTAGAGCTGTACTGAGACACACAATCGTGGGTGTAGAGAGTAGAGCTGTACTGAGACACACAATCATGGGTGTAGAGAGTAGAGCTGTACTGAGACACACAATCGTGGGTGTAGAGAGAGTAGAGCTGTACTGAGACACACAATCGTGGGTGTAGAGAGTAGAGCTGTACTGAGACACACAATCATGGGTGTAGAGAGTAGAGCTGTACTGAGACACACAATCGTGGGTGTAGAGAGAGTAGAGCTGTACTGAGACACACAGTCATGGGTGTAGAGAGAGTAGAGCTGTACTGAGACACACAATCGTGGGTGTAGAGAGAGTAGAGCTGTACTGAGACACACAGTCATGGGTGTAGAGAGAGTAGAGCTGTACTGAGACACACAATCGTGTGTGTAGAGAGCAGAGCTGTACTGAGACACACAGTCATGGGTGTAGAGAGAGTAGAGCTGTACTGAGACACACAATCGTGGGTGTAGAGAGTAGAGCTGTACTGAGACACACAGTCGTGGGTGTAGAGAGAGTAGAGCTGTACTGAGACACACAGTCGTGGGTATGGAGAGAGTAGAGCTGTACTGAGACACACAATCGTGGGTGTGGGGAGAGTAGAGCTGTACTGAGACACACAGTCGTGGGTGTAGAGATAGTAGAGCTGTACTGAGACACACAGTCGTGGGTATGGAGAGAGTAGAGCTGTACTGAGACACACAATCGTGGGTGTGGGGAGAGTAGAGCTGTACTGAGACACACAATCATGGGTGTAGAGAGAGTAGAGCTGTACTGAGACACACAGTCGTGGGTGTAGAGAGAGTAGAGCTGTACTGAGACACACAGTCGTGGGTGTAGAGAGAGTAGAGCTGTACTGAGACACACACTCGTGTGTGTAGAGAGAGTAGAGCTGTACTGAGACACACAATCGTGGGTGTGGGGAGAGTAGAGCTGTACTGAGACACACACTCGTGGGTGTGGGGAGAGTAGAGCTGTACTGAGACACACAGTCGTGGGTGTGGGGAGAGTAGAGCTGTACTGAGACACACAATCGTGGGTGTAGAGAGTAGAGCTGTACTGAGACACACAATCATGTGGTAGAGATGGTAGAGCTGTACTGAGACACACAGTCATGTGTGTAGGGAGTAGAGCTGTACTGAGACACACAATCATGGGTGTAGAAAGTGTAGCGCTGTACTGAGACACACAATCATGGGTGTAGAGAGAGTAGAGCTGTACTGAGACACACAATTGTGGGTGTAAGAGGTAGAGCTGTACTGAGACACATGATCGTGTGTGTAGAGAGAGTAGAGCTGTGTCTCAGTACATCTCCACTATCTCTACACCCACAATTGTGTGTCTCTGTACAGCTCTACTCTCTACACCCACGATTGCTGTACTGAGACTGAGAAGCTGAGTGCTAAGAAGTGATCAGGATTTAAATTAAAGTGGAAATAATAAAGCATTTGGAAAAAAGTGAAACGCCATTGGTCATTGGAAAAGTGTTAGGCTACAGTTGGTCAACGATGGGAACAATTTTAAAGGATAACGGATAAAGTGAGAATAATGGAGTATGTGAAAGGCCCTGCCCCGATGAAAGCTACAATTATTATTAAACAATGCAGTGGTTTAATTATTGGGATACATACGTTTCTTAAGTGTTTTATATGCATAGAAAGGTAAAATATATACTAAGACAAATGTTTGACTAACTGACGCTAAATAATACAGGATGTACTTGTTCCGACTTACGTACAAATCCAACAAAGACAGACTCAGGAACGGAACTCGTACGTAACCCGGGGACTGCCTGGACTCTCAAAATTTCACTTTTAAAGGCCTCTCATTTGCCAAGAAAATAAACTGTCCAAGTCCACACTTAGCAAATCTTTTATGATACTGTGGCGAGCGTTTGGTCCATAATGACAGACGAGGAAGCTCTTTAACTCAACAACAGTTTTATTGTGATAAACAGATCAGGCTGGAGAGTGAACCCATCCAGTCTCACACCCCGGTGACCCACAAATACACAAGTAAATAACCCGAGCTGAAATGTAACAATAAATGAACTGGAACTTCCCAGCACAATCCCACAAAAGCATTTTAACACATGAACAATAAACAGTGCTGGTCATTAGAAATGTAGGGGCAGGCTGTTGACCATGCGCCCCCCCAGAATGTCACAATACCATCAATATTAGCATTTCTCCAAGAGTTTGACCCAAGGACCAGACCTATCCTTTTCCATAGTTACCTCGATACTGATGGCATTATGATCACTGGATGTAACAAGTTCTCCTACACAAATTTCTGTCACCTGCGCTGTCCCCAGTAGGAGGTCTAATATCATACTTTCTCTAGTTGGGCCTAGTTTACATACTGATTAAGGAAACTATACTGATCAGATCTGACAAACTCTATCCCACCCTGCTCTTTTGCAGTATGGATGTCCCAGTCAATCTGTGGGGAATTAAAATCACTCACTATCACAAAGTTACATTTAATGCAACTGTCTGCAATCTTTCCACAGATTTGTTCCTCTAAATCCCACAGACTGTTGGGTGTCTGTACCGAGGTAGGCTTTTTGCCCAGAGACTCTACTGCCATTTGACTGACCCATAGCTCTCAACCCCATTCTCCTGCCTTCTCCCATAACCTTTCACACCCCGAGTGATCAAACACCTGTCATTCTTCACCATAAACACCACCTAGGCTCCACAGCCGTCAGTAGCAAAAAATTCTACAGATTCACACCTCTGGCTAAAGAAATTCCGCCTCGTCTCTGTGCCTTCTGATCCTAGACACCCCACTACAAGAAGCAGCCTCTCCAAATCCACTCTATCAACACTCAAAACATTTCAATGAGATCACCACTCATTCTTCTGAATTCCAGCGAATACAGGCTCAGAGCCACCAAACACTCTTCATGACAAGCCTTCATTACCAGAATCAATCTCTTGAATCAGCTTTCAACCCTCCCCAACGTCAGCACATCCTTTCGTAGAATAACTGCTCACCATTCCTGAGGCCACACCAGCTCCTTACAAGACCTCAGGATTGCATCCTTGCCTTTATATTCTAATCCTCTCGAAATGAATGCCAAAGTCACAGCTGTTCTCCTCGCCACTGAGTGAACCTGCAAGTTAACTTCGAGGGAATCCTGCACAAGAACCCCCAAGTCCCTCAGAGTTTTGAATTCTCTCCCTGTTTAGAAATGGTCTACGCTTTTATTTCTTCTCTCAAAGTGCATGACCATACATTTTGTGAAACTGTATTCAATCTGACACTTCTTTTCCCATTCTCCCAATCTGTCTAAATTTTTATGCAGCCTCTCTGCTTCCTCAACACTACCTACCCCTCCACCAATCTTTGTACAGTCAACAAACTGTGACCTTTTCCCTGACCAGCAATACCGACCCCACCCCCTTGAATCCTCCTCACACTATCACACGTAAGACAACAGAACCACAGAACACTGCACTGCCAGTCTGCCCCTCCTGCGAACAAGGCTCACAAAAGGCTACGGTGTTGACCCACGCCCTAAGCTCATCTGACAACGCTCCTTGCATTCGTTAACGAGCGGCTCAGAACATTACACCCACCATGATCAACAGTCTGCTTTCTGACTTTGTATGCACGTTCAACAACATCTTTCCCAGCAACCACTCCAATATCTGTTCCAGCACTCTGCTTCCCTTTCCCCTGCGTCGGTGAAAATTTTCCAGTGCTTTTGGAAATGCCAAATCTCCTCACACTCCTGGTGGAACGTAGCAACTGTCATGTCTTCCCTGTGACAGCTCCAATAAGTTATTGTGACAGCACTCAACCAGTTGATCTAACTCACTGCTGTAGACCTCACAGTTGCTGTCGGAAATTCTGCCAACAATACTTCTGTCATCAGCAGATTTATAGATGGTGTTTCAGTTGTACCAAAACACACACTAATGAGGACAGAGGAAACAGAGCAGTCAGCTAAACATACAGTCGTGTGTGTAGAGAGTAGAGCTGTACTGAGACACACAATCGTGGGTGTAGAGAGTAGAGCTGTACTGAGACACACAATCGTGGGTGTAGAGAGAGTAGAGCTGTACTGAGACACACAGTCATGGGTGTAGAGAGTAGAGCTGTACTGAGACACACAATCGTGGGTGTAGAGAGAGTAGAGCTGTACTGAGACACACAATCGTGGGTGTAGAGAGTAGAGCTGTACTGAGACACACAATCATGGGTGTAGAGAGTAGAGCTGTACTGAGTCACAATCGTGGGTGTAGAGAGAGTAGAGCTGTACTGAGACACACAATCGTGGGTGTAGAGAGTAGAGCTGTACTGAGACACACAATCATGGGTGTAGAGAGTAGAGCTGTACTGAGACACACAATCGTGGGTGTAGAGAGAGTAGAGCTGTACTGAGACACACAGTCATGGGTGTAGAGAGAGTAGAGCTGTACTGAGACACACAATCGTGGGTGTAGAGAGAGTAGAGCTGTACTGAGACACACAGTCATGGGTGTAGAGAGAGTAGAGCTGTACTGAGACACACAATCGTGTGTGTAGAGAGTAGAGCTGTACTGAGACACACA
The DNA here is from genome assembly GCF_048418815.1 of Hemitrygon akajei. Taxonomy (NCBI): domain Eukaryota; kingdom Metazoa; phylum Chordata; class Chondrichthyes; order Myliobatiformes; family Dasyatidae; genus Hemitrygon; species Hemitrygon akajei. The sequence goes on along the minus strand of NC_133132.1, from coordinate 22,089,326 downwards.
GTCATGGGTGTAGAGAGAGTAGAGCTGTACTGAGACACACAATCGTGGGTGTAGAGAGTAGAGCTGTACTGAGACACACAGTCGTGGGTGTAGAGAGAGTAGAGCTGTACTGAGACACACAGTCGTGGGTATGGAGAGAGTAGAGCTGTACTGAGACACACAATCGTGGGTGTGGGGAGAGTAGAGCTGTACTGAGACACACAGTCGTGGGTGTAGAGATAGTAGAGCTGTACTGAGACACACAGTCGTGGGTATGGAGAGAGTAGAGCTGTACTGAGACACACAATCGTGGGTGTGGGGAGAGTAGAGCTGTACTGAGACACACAATCATGGGTGTAGAGAGAGTAGAGCTGTACTGAGACACACAGTCGTGGGTGTAGAGAGAGTAGAGCTGTACTGAGACACACAGTCGTGGGTGTAGAGAGAGTAGAGCTGTACTGAGACACACACTCGTGTGTGTAGAGAGAGTAGAGCTGTACTGAGACACACAATCGTGGGTGTGGGGAGAGTAGAGCTGTACTGAGACACACACTCGTGGGTGTGGGGAGAGTAGAGCTGTACTGAGACACACAGTCGTGGGTGTGGGGAGAGTAGAGCTGTACTGAGACACACAATCGTGGGTGTAGAGAGTAGAGCTGTACTGAGACACACAATCATGTGGTAGAGATGGTAGAGCTGTACTGAGACACACAGTCATGTGTGTAGGGAGTAGAGCTGTACTGAGACACACAATCATGGGTGTAGAAAGTGTAGCGCTGTACTGAGACACACAATCATGGGTGTAGAGAGAGTAGAGCTGTACTGAGACACACAATTGTGGGTGTAAGAGGTAGAGCTGTACTGAGACACATGATCGTGTGTGTAGAGAGAGTAGAGCTGTGTCTCAGTACATCTCCACTATCTCTACACCCACAATTGTGTGTCTCTGTACAGCTCTACTCTCTACACCCACGATTGCTGTACTGAGACTGAGAAGCTGAGTGCTAAGAAGTGATCAGGATTTAAATTAAAGTGGAAATAATAAAGCATTTGGAAAAAAGTGAAACGCCATTGGTCATTGGAAAAGTGTTAGGCTACAGTTGGTCAACGATGGGAACAATTTTAAAGGATAACGGATAAAGTGAGAATAATGGAGTATGTGAAAGGCCCTGCCCCGATGAAAGCTACAATTATTATTAAACAATGCAGTGGTTTAATTATTGGGATACATACGTTTCTTAAGTGTTTTATATGCATAGAAAGGTAAAATATATACTAAGACAAATGTTTGACTAACTGACGCTAAATAATACAGGATGTACTTGTTCCGACTTACGTACAAATCCAACAAAGACAGACTCAGGAACGGAACTCGTACGTAACCCGGGGACTGCCTGGACTCTCAAAATTTCACTTTTAAAGGCCTCTCATTTGCCAAGAAAATAAACTGTCCAAGTCCACACTTAGCAAATCTTTTATGATACTGTGGCGAGCGTTTGGTCCATAATGACAGACGAGGAAGCTCTTTAACTCAACAACAGTTTTATTGTGATAAACAGATCAGGCTGGAGAGTGAACCCATCCAGTCTCACACCCCGGTGACCCACAAATACACAAGTAAATAACCCGAGCTGAAATGTAACAATAAATGAACTGGAACTTCCCAGCACAATCCCACAAAAGCATTTTAACACATGAACAATAAACAGTGCTGGTCATTAGAAATGTAGGGGCAGGCTGTTGACCATGCGCCCCCCCAGAATGTCACAATACCATCAATATTAGCATTTCTCCAAGAGTTTGACCCAAGGACCAGACCTATCCTTTTCCATAGTTACCTCGATACTGATGGCATTATGATCACTGGATGTAACAAGTTCTCCTACACAAATTTCTGTCACCTGCGCTGTCCCCAGTAGGAGGTCTAATATCATACTTTCTCTAGTTGGGCCTAGTTTACATACTGATTAAGGAAACTATACTGATCAGATCTGACAAACTCTATCCCACCCTGCTCTTTTGCAGTATGGATGTCCCAGTCAATCTGTGGGGAATTAAAATCACTCACTATCACAAAGTTACATTTAATGCAACTGTCTGCAATCTTTCCACAGATTTGTTCCTCTAAATCCCACAGACTGTTGGGTGTCTGTACTGAGGTAGGCTTTTTGCCCAGAGACTCTACTGCCATTTGACTGACCCATAGCTCTCAACCCCATTCTCCTGCCTTCTCCCATAACCTTTCACACCCCGAGTGATCAAACACCTGTCATTCTTCACCATAAACACCACCTAGGCTCCACAGCCGTCAGAAGCAAAAAATTCTACAGATTCACACCTCTGGCTAAAGAAATTCCGCCTCGTCTCTGTGCCTTCTGATCCTAGACACCCCACTACAAGAAGCAGCCTCTCCAAATCCACTCTATCAACACTCAAAACATTTCAATGAGATCACCACTCATTCTTCTGAATTCCAGCGAATACAGGCTCAGAGCCACCAAACACTCTTCATGACAAGCCTTCATTACCAGAATCAATCTCTTGAATCAGCTTTCAACCCTCCCCAACGTCAGCACATCCTTTCGTAGAATAACTGCTCACCATTCCTGAGGCCACACCAGCTCCTTACAAGACCTCAGGATTGCATCCTTGCCTTTATATTCTAATCCTCTCGAAATGAATGCCAAAGTCACAGCTGTTCTCCTCGCCACTGAGTGAACCTGCAAGTTAACTTCGAGGGAATCCTGCACAAGAACCCCCAAGTCCCTCAGAGTTTTGAATTCTCTCCCTGTTTAGAAATGGTCTACGCTTTTATTTCTTCTCTCAAAGTGCATGACCATACATTTTGTGAAACTGTATTCAATCTGACACTTCTTTTCCCATTCTCCCAATCTGTCTAAATTTTTATGCAGCCTCTCTGCTTCCTCAACACTACCTACCCCTCCACCAATCTTTGTACAGTCAACAAACTGTGACCTTTTCCCTGACCAGCAATACCGACCCCACCCCCTTGAATCCTCCTCACACTATCACACGTAAGACAACAGAACCACAGAACACTGCGCTGCCAGTCTGCCCCTCCTGCGAACAAGGCTCACAAAAGGCTACGGTGTTGACCCACGCCCTAAGCTCATCTGACAACGCTCCTTGCATTCGTTAACGAGCGGCTCAGAACATTACACCCACCATGATCAACAGTCTGCTTTCTGACTTTGTATGCACGTTCAACAACATCTTTCCCAGCAACCACTCCAATATCTGTTCCAGCACTCTGCTTCCCTTTCCCCTGCGTCGGTGAAAATTTTCCAGTGCTTTTGGACATGCCAAATCTCCTCACACTCCTGGTGAAACGTAGCAACTGTCATGTCTTCCCTGTGACAGCTCCAATATGTTATTGTGACAGCACTCAACCAGTTGATCTAACTCACTGCTGTAGACCTCACAGTTGCTGTCGGAAATTCTGCCAACAATACTTCTGTCATCAGCAGATTTATAGATGGTGTTTCAGTTGTACCAAAACACACACTAATGAGGACAGAGGAAACAGAGCAGTCAGCTAAACATACAGTCGTGTGTGTAGGGAGTAGAGCTGTACTGAGACACACAATCGTGGGTGTAGAGAGTAGAGCTGTACTGAGACACACAGTCGTGGGTGTAGAGAGTAGAGCTGTACTGAGACACACAGTCGTGTGTGTAGAGAGTAGAGCTGTACTGAGACACACAGTCGTGGGTGTAGAGAAAGTAGAGCTGTACTGAGACACACAATCATGGGTGTAGAGAGAGTAGAGCTGTACTGAGACACACAATCGTGGGTGTAGAGAGAGTAGAGCTGTACTGAGACACACAATCGTGGGTGTAGAGATAGTAGAGCTGTACTGAGACACACAATTGTGGGTGTAGAGAGTAGAGCTGTACTGAGACACACAATCGTGGGTGTAGAGAGAGTAGAGCTGTACTGAGACACACAATCATGGGTGTAGAGATAGTAGAGCTGTACTGAGACACACAATCGTGGGTGTAGAGAGTAGAGCTGTACTGAGACACACAGTCGTGGGTGTAGAGAGAGTAGAGCTGTACTGAGACACACAATCATGGGTGTAGAGATAGTAGAGCTGTACTGAGACACACAATCGTGGGTGTAGAGAGTAGAGCTGTACTGAGACACACAGTCGTGGGTGTAGAGAGAGTAGAGCTGTACTGAGACACACAATCATGGGTGTAGAGAGAGTAGAGCTGTACTGAGACACACAGTTGTGGGTGTAGAGAGAATAGAACTGTACTGAGACACAAAATCATGGGTGTAGAGAGAGTAGAGCTGTACTGAGACACACAATTGTGGGTGTAGAGAGAGTAGAGCTGTACTGAGAAACACAGTAGTGGGTGTGGGGAGAGTAGAGCTGTACTGAGACACACAATCGTGGGTGTAGAGAGAGTAGAGCTGTACTGAGACACACAGTCGTGGGTGTGGGGAGAGTAGAGCTGTACTGAGACACACACTCGTGGATGTAGAGACAGTAGAGCTGTACTGAGACACACAATCATGGGTGTAGAGATAGTAGAGCTGTACTGAGACACACAATTGTGGGTGTAAAGAATAGAGCTGTACTGAGACACACAGTCGTGGGTGTAGAGAGAGTAGAGCTGTATTGAGACACACTATCGTGGGTGTAGAGAGAGTAGAGCTGTACTGAGACACACACTCGTGGGTGTAGAGAGAGTAGAGCTGTACTGAGACACACACTCGTGGGTGTAGAGAGAGTAGAGCTGTACTGAGACACACAATCGTGGGTGTAGAGAGTAGAGCTGTACTGTGACACACAGTCGTGTGTGTAGAGAGAGTAGAGCTGTACTGAGACACACAATCATGTGGTAGAGATGGTAGAGCTGTACTGAGACACACAGTCGTGGGTATGGGGAGAGTAGAGCTGTACTGAGACACACAGTCGTGGGTGTAGAGAACTGTACTGAGACACACAATCATGGGTGTAGAGAGAGTAGAGCTGTACTGAGACACACAATCGTGGGTGTAGAGAGTAGAGCTGTACTGAGACACACAATCATTTTGTGTGGATGCCGTTGTCCCTGTTAGACCTGTTCGCTGCTATCCCAATAATAAGCCCTGGATCACTAGTCACATCAAAGGCCTCCTAAACCAGAAGAAGAGGGCCTTTAAAGATGGTGATCGGTTGGAGCTTAAAAGAGTTCAGAAGGAACTCAGAGTACAGATAAGGGGGGCAAAGGAGCAGTATAGGAGGAAGCTAGAACAAAAGCTGCAGAAAAAAAGCATGAAGGAGGTGTGGGATGGGATGAAGATCATCACCGGATGCGGTGCAAAGCGGGGGGCAAACATAAGTGGAGATGTGGAGAAAGCGAACCAGCTGAACAACTTCTTCAACAGGTTCGACAGCACAATCTCATCCTCACCGCAGAAATCCACACCAGGCTTACTTCCCTCACAGGAAAATAGCCACTCACAGGAGACCTTGCCCACGCCCAGGATTACGGCTGCACAGGTGGAAGGTCAACTGAGGAAGATCTGTACCAGCAAGGCGGCTGGACCGGATGGAGTTTCCCCACGATTACTGAGGGCCTGTGCGACTGAGCTGGGAGAACCACTACAGCGCATCTTCAACATGAGCCTGGAGCAGAGAAGAGTACCCAGACAGTGGAAAACATCCTGTATTGTCCCGGTACCGAAGAAACCACAACCAAAGGAGTTGAATGACTTCAGACCTGTTGCCTTGACGTCGCACGTGATGAAGACCATGGAGCGGCTGATAATACAGAATCTGAGGCCACAAACCAGGCACGCCCAGGATCCTCTTCAGTTTGCGTATAAGGAGAAGGTGGGAGTGGAGGATGCTATCACGTATTTGCTGCACAAATCACTCTCTCACCTAGATGGGGTCAGTTGTGCTGTGAGGATTACATTCCTTGACTTCTCTAGTGCCTTTAACACCATCCAGCCCAAGATCTTAAGGCACAAACTAACGGAGATGGGAGTAGACTCTCACATGGTGGATTGGATAGTGGACTACTTGACAGATAGACCTCAGTATGTGCGGTTGGGAGACTGTAGGTCTGACACGGTGGTCAGCAGCACAGGAGCGCCGCAGGGAACCGTACTCTCTCCGGTCCTGTTCACCCTGTACACATCAGACTTCCAATATAACTCGGAGTCCTGCCATGTGCAGAAGTTCGCTGATGACACAGCCATAGTGGGGTGTGTCAGGAATGGACAGGAGGAGGAGTATAGGAAACTGATACAGGACTTTGTGATATGGTGCAACTCAAACTACCTGCGTCTCAATATCACCAAGACCAAGGAGATGGTGGTGGACTTTAGGAGATCTAGGCCTCATATGGAGCCAGTGATCATTAATGGAGAATGTGTGGAGCAGGTTAAGACCTACAAGTATCTGGGAGTACAGTTAGACGAGAAGCTAGACTGGACTGCCAACACAGATGCCTTGTGCAGGAAGGCACAGAGTCGACTGTACTTCCTTAGAAGGTTGGCGTCATTCAATGTCTGTAGTGAGATGCTGAAGATGTTCTATAGGTCAGTTGTGGAGAGCGCCCTCTTCTTTGTGGTGGCGTGTTGGGGAGGAAGCATTAAGAAGAGGGACGCCTCACGTCTTAATAAGCTGGTAAGGAAGGCGGGCTCTGTCGTGGGCAAAGTACTGGAGAGTCTAACATCGGTAGCTGAGCGAAGGGCGCTGAGTAGGCTACGGTCAATTATGGAAAACTCTGAACATCCTCTACATAGCACCATCCAGAGACAGAGAAGCAGTTTCAGCGACAGGTTACTATCGATGCAATGCTCCTCAGACAGGATGAAGAGGTCAATACTCCCCAATGCCATTAGGCTTTACAATTCAACCGCCAGGACTTAAGAACTTTTTAAAAGCTATTATTAATGCTTTTTGAGATAGTGATTTAGATGCATATCAGATTTTTTTACTGAGTTAAGTATTGTATGTAATTAGTTTTGCTACAACAAGTGTATGGGACATTGGAAAAAAATGTTGAATTTCCCCATGGGGATGAATAAAGTATCTATCTATCTATCTATCTAATCATGGGTGTAGAGAGAGTAGAGCTGTACTGAGACACACAATCGTGGGTGTAGAGAGAGTAGAGCTGTACTGAGACACACAATCGTGTGTGTAGAGAGAGTAGAGCTGTACTGAGACACACAATCGTGTGTGTAGAGAGTAGAGCTGTACTGAGACACACAGTCGTGGGTGTAGAGAGAGTAGAGCTGTACTGAGACACACTATTGTGGGTGTAGAGAGTAGAGCTGTACTGAGACACACAGTCGTGTGTGTAGAGAGTAGAGCTGTACTGAGACACACAGTCGTGGGTGTAGAGAGAGTAGAGCTGTACTGAGACACACAATCGTGGGTGTAGAGAGTAGAGCTGTACTGAGACACACACTCGTGTGTGTAGAGAGAGTAGAGCTGTACTGAGACACACAATCGTGGGTGTAGAGAGAGTAGAGCTGTACTGAGACACACACTCGTGGGTGTAGAGAGAGTAGAGCTGTACTGAGACACACAGTCGTGGGTGTAGAGAGAGTAGAGCTGTACTGAGACACACTATCGTGGGTGTAGAGAGTAGAGCTGTACTGAGACACACAGTCGTGTGTGTAGAGAGTAGAGCTGTACTGAGACACACAGTCGTGGGTGTAGAGAGAGTAGAGCTGTACTGGGACACACAATCGTGGGTGTAGAGAGTAGAGCTGTACTGAGACACACACTCGTGTGTGTAGAGAGAGTAGAGCTGTACTGAGACACACAATCGTGGGTGTAGAGAGAGTAGAGCTGTACTGAGACACACACTCGTGGGTGTAGAGAGAGTAGAGCTGTACTGAGACACACAGTCGTGGGTGGAGAGAGTAGAGCTGTACTGAGACACACAATCATGTGGTAGAGATGGTAGAGCTGTACTGAGACACACAATCGTGGGTGTAGAGAGAGTAGAGCTGTACTGAGACACACAGTCGTGGGTGTAGAGAGTAGAGCTGTACTGAGACACACACTCGTGTGTGTAGAGAGAGTAGAGCTGTACTGAGACACACACTCGTGGGTGGAGAGAGTAGAGCTGTACTGAGACACACAATCATGTGGTAGAGATGGTAGAGCTGTACTGAGACACACAATCGTGGGTGTAGAGAGAGTAGAGCTGTACTGAGACACACAGTCGTGGGTGTAGAGAGTAGAGCTGTACTGAGACACACACTCGTGTGTGTAGAGAGAGTAGAGCTGTACTGAGACACACAATCGTGGGTGTGGGGAGAGTAGAGCTGTACTGAGACACACAATCGTGGGTGTGGGGAGAGTAGAGCTGTACTGAGACACACAATCGTGGGTGTGGGGAGAGTAGAGCTGTACTGAGACACACAATCGTGGGTGTAGAGAGTAGAGCTGTACTGAGACACACAATCATGTGGTAGAGATGGTAGAGCTGTACTGAGACACACAATCATGTGGTAGAGATGGTAGAGCTGTACTGAGACACACAATCATGTGTGTAGAGAGTAGAGCTGTACTGAGACACACAATCATGTGGTAGAGATGGTAGAGCTGTACTGAGACACACAATCATGGGTGTAGAAAGTGTAGCGCTGTACTGAGACACACAATCATGGGTGTAGAGAGAGTAGAGCTGTACTGAGACACACAATTGTGGGTGTAAGAGGTAGAGCTGTACTGAGACACACTATCGTGGGTGTGGAGAGAGTAGAGCTGTACTGAGACACACAATTGTGGGTGTAAGAGGTAGAGCTGTACTGAGACACACAATCATGTGTGTAGAGAGTAGAGCTGTACTGAGACACACAATCATGTGGTAGAGATGGTAGAGCTGTACTGAGACACACAATCATGGGTGTAGAAAGTGTAGCGCTGTACTGAGACACACAATCGTGGGTGTAGAGAGAGTAGAGCTGTACTGAGACACACAATTGTGGGTGTAAGAGGTAGAGCTGTACTGAGACACACTATCGTGGGTGTGGAGAGAGTAGAGCTGTACTGAGACACACAATCGTGGGTGTGGGGAGAGTAGAGCTGTACTGAGACACACACTCGTGGGTGTAGAGAGAGTAGAGCTGTACTGAGACACACAATTGTGGGTGTAGAGAGAGTAGAGCTGTACTGAGACACACACTCGTGTGTGTAGAGAGAGTAGAGCTGTACTGAGACACACACTCGTGTGTGTAGAGAGAGTAGAGCTGTACTGAGACACACAATCGTGGGTGTAGAGAGAGTAGAGCTGTACTGAGACACACACTCGTGGGTGTAGAGAGAGTAGAGCTCTACTGAGACACACACTCGTGTGTGTAGAGAGAGTAGAGCTGTACTGAGACACACACTCGTCTGTGTAGAGAGAGTAGAGCTGTACTGAGACACACACTCGTGGGTTTAGAGAAAGTAGAGCTGTACTGAGACACACAATTGTGGGTGTAGAGAGAGTAGAGCTGTACTGAGACACACACTCGTGTGTGTAGAGAGAGTAGAGCTGTACTGAGACACACACTCGTGTGTGTAGAGAGAGTAGAGCTGTACTGAGACACACAATCGTGGGTGTAGAGAGAGTAGAGCTGTACTGAGACACACACTCGTGGGTGTAGAGAGAGTAGAGCTGTACTGAGACACACAATCGTGGGTGTAGAGAGAGTAGAGCTGTACTGAGACACACAATCGTGGGTGTAGAGAGAGTAGAGCTGTACTGAGACACACACTCGTGGGTGTGGGGAGAGTAGAGCTATACTGAGACACACAATCGTGGGTGTAGAGAGAGTAGAGCTGTACTGAGACACACAGTCGTGGGTGTAGAGAGTAGAGCTGTACTGAGACACACTATCGTGGGTGTGGGGAGAGTAGAGCCGTACTGAGACACACACTCGTGGGTGTGGGGAGAGTAGAGCTGTACTGAGACACACACTCGTGTGTGTAGAGAGAGTAGAGCTGTACTGAGACACACAATCGTGGGTGTGGGGAGAGTAGAGCTGTACTGAGACACACAATCGTGGGTGTGGGGAGAGTAGAGCTGTACTGAGACACACAATCGTGGGTGTGGGGAGAGTAGAGCTGTACTGAGACACACAATCGTGGGTGTAGAGAGTAGAGCTGTACTGAGACACACAATCATGTGGTAGAGATGGTAGAGCTGTACTGAGACACACAATCATGTGGTAGAGATGGTAGAGCTGTACTGAGACACACAATCATGTGTGTAGAGAGTAGAGCTGTACTGAGACACACAATCATGTGGTAGAGATGGTAGAGCTGTACTGAGACACACAATCATGGGTGTAGAAAGTGTAGCGCTGTACTGAGACACACTATCGTGTGTGTAGAGAGAGTAGAGCTGTACTGAGACACACTATCATGGGTGTAGAGAGAGTAGAGCTGTACTGAGACACACAATTGTGGGTGTAAGTGGTAGAGCTGTACTGAGACACACTATCGTGGGTGTGGAGAGAGTAGAGCTGTACTGAGACACACAATTGTGGGTGTAAGAGGTAGAGCTGTACTGAGACACACAATCATGTGTGTAGAGAGTAGAGCTGTACAGAGACACACAATCATGTGGTAGAGATGGTAGAGCTGTACTGAGACACACAATCATAGGTGTAGAAAGTGTAGCGCATTACTGAGACACACAATCGTGGGTGTAGAGAGAGTAGAGCTGTACTGAGACACACAATTGTGGGTGTAAGAGGTAGAGCTGTACTGAGACACACTATCGTGGGTGTGGAGAGAGTAGAGCTGTACTGAGACACACAATCGTGGGTGTGGGGAGAGTAGAGCTGTACTGAGACACACAATTGTGGGTGTAAGAGGTAGAGCTGTACTGAGACACACTATCGTGGCTGTGGAGAGAGTAGAGCTGTACTGAGACACACAATTGTGGGTGTAGAGAGAGTAGAGCTGTACTGAGACACACACTCGTGTGTGTAGAGAGAGTAGAGCTGTACTGAGACACACACTCGTGTGTGTAGAGAGATTAGAGCTGTACTGAGACACACACTCGTGGGTGTAGAGAGAGTAGAGCTGTACTGAGACACACAATTGTGGGTGTAGAGAGAGTAGAGCTGTACTGAGACACACACTCGTGTGTGTAGAGAGAGTAGAGCTGTACTGAGACACACACTCGTGTGTGTAGAGAGAGTAGAGCTGTACTGAGACACACACTCGTGGGTGTAGAGAGAGTAGAGCTGTACTGAGACACACACTCGTGGGTGTAGAGAGAGTAGAGCTGTACTGAGACACACAATCGTGGGTGTAGAGAGAGTAGAGCTGTACTGAGACACACTATCGTGGGTGTAGAGAGAGTAGAGCTGTACTGAGACACACACTCGTGGGTGTGGGGAGAGTAGAGCTGTACTGAGACACACACTCGTGGGTGGAGAGAGTAGAGCTGTACTGAGACACACAATCATGTGGTAGAGATGGTAGAGCTGTACTGAGACACACACTCGTGGGTGTAGAGAGAGTAGAGCTGTACTGAGACATACAATCGTGGGTGTAGAGAGTAGAGCTGTACTGAGACACACAATCATGGGTGTGGAGAGAGTAGAGCTGTACTGAGACACACAATCGTGGGTGTAGAGAGTAGAGCTGTACTGAGACACACAATCATGGGTGTAGAGAGAGTAGAGCTGTACTGAGACACACAATCGTGGGTGGAGGGAGAGTAGAGCTATACTGAGACACACAATCGTGGGTGTGGAGAGAGTAGAGCTGTACTGAGACACACAATCATGGGTGTGGGGAGAGTTGAGCTGTACTGAGACACACACTCATGTGTGTAGAGAGAGTAGAGCTGTACTGAGACACACACTCGTGGGTGTAGAGAGAGTAGAGCTGTACTGAGACACACAATCGTGGGTGTAGAGAGAATAGAGCTGTACTGAGACACACAGTCATGGGTGTAGAGAGAGTAGAGCTGTACTGAGACACACAATCGTGGGTGTAGAGAGTAGAGCTGTACTGAGACACACAATCATGGGTGTGGAGAGAGTAGAGCTGTACTGAGACACACAATCGTGGGTGTAGAGAGAGTAGAGCTGTACTGAGACACACAATCGTGGGTGTAGAGAGTAGAGCTGTACTGTGACACACAGTCGTGTGTGTAGAGAGAGTAGAGCTGTACTGAGACACACAATCATGTGGTAGAGATGGTAGAGCTGTACTGAGACACACAGTCGTGGGTATGGGGAGAGTAGAGCTGTACTGAGACACACAGTCGTGGGTGTAGAGAACTGTACTGAGACACACAATCATGGGTGTAGAGAGAGTAGAGCTGTACTGAGACACACAATCGTGGGTGTAGAGAGTAGAGCTGTACTGAGACACACAATCATTTTGTGTGGATGCCGTTGTCCCTGTTAGACCTGTTCGCTGCTATCCCAATAATAAGCCCTGGATCACTAGTCACATCAAAGGCCTCCTAAACCAGAAGAAGAGGGCCTTTAAAGATGGTGATCGGTTGGAGCTTAAAAGAGTTCAGAAGGAACTCAGAGTACAGATAAGGGGGGCAAAGGAGCAGTATAGGAGGAAGCTAGAACAAAAGCTGCAGAAAAAAAGCATGAAGGAGGTGTGGGATGGGATGAAGATCATCACCGGATGCGGTGCAAAGCGGAGGGCGAACATAAGTGGAGATGTGGAGAAAGCGAACCAGCTGAACAACTTCTTCAACAGGTTCGACAGCTCAATCTCATCCTCACCGCAGAAATCCACACCAGGCATACTTCCCTCACAGGAAAATAGCCACTCACAGGAGACCTTGCCCACGCCCAGGATTACGGCTGCACAGGTGGAAGGTCAACTGAGGAAGATCTGTACCAGCAAGGCGGCTGGACCGGATGGAGTTTCCCCACGATTACTGAGGGCCTGTGCGACTGAGCTGGGAGAACCACTACAGCGCATCTTCAACATGAGCCTGGAGCAGAGAAGAGTACCCAGACAGTGGAAAACATCCTGTATTGTCCCGGTACCGAAGAAACCACAACCAAAGGAGTTGAATGACTTCAGACCTGTTGCCTTGATGTCGCACGTGATGAAGACCATGGAGCGGCTGATAATACAGAATCTGAGGCCACAAACCAGGCACGCCCAGGATCCTCTTCAGTTTGCGTATAAGGAGAAGGTGGGAGTGGAGGATGCTATCATGTATTTGCTGCACAAATCACTCTCTCACCTAGATGGGGTCAGTTGTGCTGTGAGGATTACATTCCTTGACTTCTCTAGTGCCTTTAACACCATCCAGCCCAAGATCTTAAGGCACAAACTAACGGAGATGGGAGTAGACTCTCACATGGTGGATTGGATAGTGGACTACTTGACAGATAGACCTCAGTATGTGCGGTTGGGAGACTGTAGGTCTGACACGGTGGTCAGCAGCACAGGAGCGCCGCAGGGAACCGTACTCTCTCCGGTCCTGTTCACCCTGTACACATCAGACTTCCAATATAACTCGGAGTCCTGCCATGTGCAGAAGTTCGCTGATGACACAGCCATAGTGGGGTGTGTCAGGAATGGACAGGAGGAGGAGTATAGGAAACTGATACAGGACTTTGTGATATGGTGCAACTCAAACTACCTGCGTCTCAATATCACCAAGACCAAGGAGATGGTGGTGGACTTTAGGAGATCTAGGCCTCATATGGAGCCAGTGATCATTAATGGAGAATGTGTGGAGCAGGTTAAGACCTACAAGTATCTGGGAGTACAGTTAGACGAGAAGCTAGACTGGACTGCCAACACAGATGCCTTGTGCAGGAAGGCACAGAGTCGACTGTACTTCCTTAGAAGGTTGGCGTCATTCAATGTCTGTAGTGAGATGCTGAAGATGTTCTATAGGTCAGTTGTGGAGAGCGCCCTCTTCTTTGTGGTGGCGTGTTGGGGAGGAAGCATTAAGAAGAGGGACGCCTCACGTCTTAAAAAGCTGGTAAGGAAGGCGGGCTCTGTCGTGGGCAAAGTACTGGAGAGTCTAACATCGGTAGCTGAGCGAAGGGCGCTGAGTAGGCTACGGTCAATTATGGAAAACTCTGAACATCCTCTACATAGCACCATCCAGAGACAGAGAAGCAGTTTCAGCGACAGGTTACTATCGATGCAATGCTCCTCAGACAGGATGAAGAGGTCAATACTCCCCAATGCCATTAGGCTTTACAATTCAACCGCCAGGACTTAAGAACTTTTTAAAAGCTATTATTAATGCTTTTTGAGATAGTGATTTAGATGCATATCAGATTTTTTTACTGAGTTAAGTATTGTATGTAATTAGTTTTGCTACAACAAGTGTATGGGACATTGGAAAAAAAAGTTGAATTTCCCCATGGGGATGAATAAAGTATCTATCTATCTATCTATCTAATCATGGGTGTAGAGAGAGTAGAGCTGTACTGAGACACACAATCGTGGGTGTAGAGAGAGTAGAGCTGTACTGAGACACACAATCGTGTGTGTAGAGAGAGTAGAGCTGTACTGAGACACACAATCGTGTGTGTAGAGAGTAGAGCTGTACTGAGACACACAGTCGTGGGTGTAGAGAGAGTAGAGCTGTACTGAGACACACTATCGTGGGTGTAGAGAGTAGAGCTGTACTGAGACACACAATCGTGGGTGTAGAGAGTAGAGCTGTACTGAGACACACACTCGTGTGTGTAGAGAGAGTAGAGCTGTACTGAGACACACAATCGTGGGTGTAGAGAGAGTAGAGCTGTACTGAGACACACACTCGTGGGTGTAGAGAGAGTAGAGCTGTACTGAGACACACAGTCGTGGGTGTAGAGAGAGTAGAGCTGTACTGAGACACACTATCGTGGGTGTAGAGAGTAGAGCTGTACTGAGACACACAGTCGTGTGTGTAGAGAGTAGAGCTGTACTGAGACACACAGTCGTGGGTGTAGAGAGAGTAGAGCTGTACTGAGACACACAATCGTGGGTGTAGAGAGTAGAGCTGTACTGAGACACACACTCGTGTGTGTAGAGAGAGTAGAGCTGTACTGAGACACACAATCGTGGGTGTAGAGAGAGTAGAGCTGTACTGAGACACACACTCGTGGGTGTAGAGAGAGTAGAGCTGTACTGAGACACACAGTCGTGGGTGGAGAGAGTAGAGCTGTACTGAGACACACAATCATGTGGTAGAGATGGTAGAGCTGTACTGAGACACACAATCGTGGGTGTAGAGAGAGTAGAGCTGTACTGAGACACACAGTCGTGGGTGTAGAGAGTAGAGCTGTACTGAGACACACACTCGTGTGTGTAGAGAGAGTAGAGCTGTACTGAGACACACACTCGTGGGTGGAGAGAGTAGAGCTGTACTGAGACACACAATCATGTGGTAGAGATGGTAGAGCTGTACTGAGACACACAATCGTGGGTGTAGAGAGAGTAGAGCTGTACTGAGACACACAGTCGTGGGTGTAGAGAGTAGAGCTGTACTGAGACACACACTCGTGTGTGTAGAGAGAGTAGAGCTGTACTGAGACACACAATCGTGGGTGTGGGGAGAGTAGAGCTGTACTGAGACACACAATCGTGGGTGTGGGGAGAGTAGAGCTGTACTGAGACACACAATCGTGGGTGTGGGGAGAGTAGAGCTGTACTGAGACACACAATCGTGGGTGTAGAGAGTAGAGCTGTACTGAGACACACAATCATGTGGTAGAGATGGTAGAGCTGTACTGAGACACACAATCATGTGGTAGAGATGGTAGAGCTGTACTGAGACACACAATCATGTGTGTAGAGAGTAGAGCTGTACTGAGACACACAATCATGTGGTAGAGATGGTAGAGCTGTACTGAGACACTCAATCATGGGTGTAGAAAGTGTAGCGCTGTACTGAGACACACAATCATGGGTGTAGAGAGAGTAGAGCTGTACTGAGACACACAATTGTGGGTGTAAGAGGTAGAGCTGTACTGAGACACACTATCGTGGGTGTGGAGAGAGTAGAGCTGTACTGAGACACACAATTGTGGGTGTAAGAGGTAGAGCTGTACTGAGACACACAATCATGTGTGTAGAGAGTAGAGCTGTACTGAGACACACAATCATGTGGTAGAGATGGTAGAGCTGTACTGAGACACACAATCATGGGTGTAGAAAGTGTAGCGCTGTACTGAGACACACAATCGTGGGTGTAGAGAGAGTAGAGCTGTACTGAGACACACAATTGTGGGTGTAAGAGGTAGAGCTGTACTGAGACACACTATCGTGGGTGTGGAGAGAGTAGAGCTGTACTGAGACACACAATCGTGGGTGTGGGGAGAGTAGAGCTGTACTGAGACACACAATTGTGGGTGTAAGAGGTAGAGCTGTACTGAGACACACTATCGTGGGTGTGGAGAGAGTAGAGCTGTACTGAGACACACAATTGTGGGTGTAGAGAGAGTAGAGCTGTACTGAGACACACACTCGTGTGTGTAGAGAGAGTAGAGCTGTACTGAGACACACACTCGTGTGTGTAGAGAGAGTAGAGCTGTACTGAGACACACACTCGTGGGTGTAGAGAGAGTAGAGCTGTACTGAGACACACAATTGTGGGTGTAGAGAGAGTAGAGCTGTACTGAGACACACACTCGTGTGTGTAGAGAGAGTAGAGCTGTACTGAGACACACACTCGTGTGTGTAGAGAGAGTAGAGCTGTACTGAGACACACAATCGTGGGTGTAGAGAGAGTAGAGCTGTACTGAGACACACACTCGTGGGTGTAGAGAGAGTAGAGCTGTACTGAGACACACAATCGTGGGTGTAGAGAGAGTAGAGCTGTACTGAGACACACAATCGTGGGTGTAGAGAGAGTAGAGCTGTACTGAGACACACAATCGTGGGTGTGGAGAGAGTAGAGCTGTACTGAGACACACAGTCGTGGGTGTAGAGAGAGTAGAGCTGTACTGAGACACACACTCGTGTGTGTAGAGAGAGTAGAGCTGTACTGAGACACACACTCGTGGGTGTGGAGAGAGTAGAGCTGTACTGAGACACACAGTCGCGGGTGTGGAGAGAGTAGAGCTGTACTGAGACACACACTCGTGGGTGTGGAGAGAGTAGAGCTGTACTGAGACACACACTCGTGGGTGTGGGGAGAGTAGAGCTGTACTGAGACACACACTCGTGTGTGTAGAGAGAGTAGAGCTGTACTGAGACACACACTCGTGGGTGTAGAGAGAGTAGAGCTGTACTGAGACACAGCTCTACTCTCTCTACACACACGAGTGTGTGTCTCAGTACATCTCCACTATCTCTACACCCACAATTGTGTGTCTCTGTACAGCTCTACTCTCTACACCCACGATTGCTGTACTGAGACTGAGAAGCTGAGTGCTAAGAAGTGATCAGGATTTAAATTAAAGTGGAAATAATAAAGCATTTGGAAAAAAGTGAAATGCCATCGGTCATTGGAAAAGTGTTAGGCTACAGTTGGTCAACGATGGGAACAATTTTAAAGGGTAACGGATAAAGTGAGAATAATGGAGCACGTGAAAGGCCCTGTCCCGATGAAAGCGTCAATTATTATTAAACAATGCAGTGGTTTAATTATTGGGATACATACGTTTCTTAAGTGTTTTATATGCATAGAAAGGTAAAATATATACTAAGACAAACATTTGACTAACTGACGCTAAATAATACAGGATGTACCTGTTCCAACTTACGTACAAATCCAACAAAGACAGACTCAGGAACGGAACTCGTACGTAACCCGGGGACTGCCTGGACTCTCAAAATTTCACTTTTAAAGGCCTCTCATTTGCCAAGAAAATAAACTGTCCAAGTCCACACTTAGCAAATCTTTTATGATACTGTGGCGAGCGTTTGGTCCATAATGACAGACGAGGAAGCTCTTTAACTCAACAACAGTTTTATTGTGATAAACAGATCAGGCTGGAGAGTGAACCCATCCAGTCTCACACCCCGGTGACCCACAAATACACAAGTAAATAACCCGAGCTGAAATGTAACAATAAATGAACTGGAACTTCCCAGCACAATCCCAAGGACCAAGGACCAGACCTATCCTTTTCCTGTTTCATCCATCATCTCCTTGTGAACCTGCCGGCTCAACCTCAGTTTTATCATCCTGGTTCCCATCCCCCTGCCATGTTAGTTTAAACCACTGCCAACAGCTCTGGTAAACCTGCCTGCAAGAATATTGGCCCCCCTCGGGTTCAAGTGCAGCCTGTCCTTTTTGTACTGTTCACACCTGCCGTAGAAGAGGTCCCAATTATCCAGAAATCTGTATCCCTACCCCCTGCTCCAATTCTTCAGCCACACATTTATCTGCCACCTCACTCTATTCCTATCCCCACTGTCGCGTTGCACAGGCAGTAATCCCGAGTTTACTGCCCTTGGGGTCCTGCTTCTCAGCTTCCTTCCTAACTCCCTCTATTCTGTTTTCAGAACCTCCACCTCCCCTCTGCCTCGCTCCTCAGAACAGAAAGTCATTGGTTAAATTTAAAGCACAGGGAAATAGATTCTTGATCAGTGAGAGAGTCCAAGGTCGCGAGGAGAAGACGGGGAATAGCATTGAGGGGAAAAATGTATAATCTGTGATCGGATGGCAGAGCAGGCAATGAGCCAACATGGCCTAATCTTGCCGGAGGGTTTCGGCCCAGAACATTGACTGATGCTGCCTGGCCTGCTGAGTTCCTCCAGCAGGTTTTGTGCATTGGCCCAGTTCTGCTCCCCCTTTTCCCGTGACTGCAACACCTTTGCCGGGCGTACTCTCTCAGCCTGAGAGAGCTGTGCCCACCCGCTGCGCCCTCCTGCAGCCCACGTTGCTGGAGGGTATGCCAGCCCCTCGCCACTCCCACCCAGCAGCAGGCACTGCAGAACCAGAACCCAGCTTATTATCACTGACTGTTGTATTGCGGCAGCAGTACGGTGCAATACATGAGAAGACATAAATTACAGTCATTAAAACATTCAATTAAAAAGTGGAAATATTCAGAAATCTGATGACGGGGGGAAGAAGCTGTTGAGTATGAGTCATCAGTTTCCTGTACCTCCTCCCTGACGGTAGTAATGAAAAAGGCATGTACTGGGTGGTGGGGGATGTGCCCCTCTCGGGACGTTGCCGTTTGAAGATATGCGCGATGCTGGCGAGGCTGGTGTGTGTGTTTGCAACCCTCTGCAGTCTTTTTCCGATCGTGTGCAGTGGCTGCTCCATACCAAACAGTTGGAACACCCTCTACGGTACATCTGTGGAAATTTGCAAGAGTCTGTCGTGACGTATCGTCTCCTCAAACTCCTAGTACGGCCACTGTTGTGCCTTCTTTGTCATTGCATCGATATGTTGGGCCCAGGATAGATCCTCAGAGATGTTGACACCCAGGAACTGGAAATTGTTCATCCTTTCCACTGCTGGCTGACCTCTCGTTCAGAATTGGTGTGTGTTCCCTCAAATTCCCCTTCCTGAAGTCCTTGCTCTTACTGACATTGAACGCCAGGTTGTTATTGCAACATTACAAGGGATTAAAAGTAACATTAGCAAATTTGCTGATGACACAAAGCTGGGTGGCGGTGTGAAATGTCAGGAGGATGTTATGAGAATGCAGGGTGACTTGGACAGGTTGGGTGAGTGGGCAAATGTATGGCAGATGCAGTTTAATGTGGATAAATGTGAGGTTATCCACTTTGGTGGCAAGAACAGGAAGGCAGATTACTATCTAAATGGAGTCAAGTTAGGAAAAGGGGAAGTACAACGAGATCTAGGTGTTCTTGTACATCAGTCACTGAAAGCAAGCATGCAGGTACAGCAGGCAGTGAAGAAAGCTAATGGCATGCTGGCTTTTATAACAAGAGGAATTGAGTATAGGAGTAAAGAGGTCCTTCTGCAGCTGTACAGGGCCCTGGTGAGACCCCACCTGGAGTATTGTGTGCGGTTTTGGTCTCCAAATTTGAGGAAGGACATTCTTGCTATTGAAAGAGTGCAGCGTAGGTTCACAAGGTTAATTCCCGGAATGGCGGGACTGTCATATGTTGAAAGATTGGTGCAACTGGGCTTGTATGCACTGGAATTTAGAAGGATGAGAGGGGATCTGATTGAAACATATAAGATTATTAAGGGACTGGACACACTGGAGGCAGGAAGCATGTTCCCGCTGATGAGTGAGTCCAGAACTAGAGGCCACAGTTTAAGAATAAGGGGTAGGCCATTTAGAACAGAGATGCGGAAAAACTTTTTCACCCAGAGAGTGGTGGATATGTGGAATGCTCTGCCCCAGAAGGCAGTGGAGGCCAAGTCTCTGGATGCATTCAAGAGAGAGTTAGATAGAGCTCTTATAGATAGCGGGGTCAAGGGATATGGGGAGAGGGCAGGAACGGGGTACTGATGGTGTATGATCAGCCATGATCACAGTGAATGGCGGTGCTGGCTAGAAGGGCCGAATGGCCTACTCATGCACCTACTGTCTATTGTCTATTGCTACATGAAACAACTACATAAAGTGCACAGAACAGTGCAGGGCATTACAGTAATTAATAAACAAGACAATAGGCACAGTAGAGGACAAAATATAATATAATAATAAATGATGTAGATGTCAGTCTAGACTGAGTATTGAGGAGTCTGATGGCTTGGGGGAAGAAACTGTTACATAGTCTGGTCGTGAGAGCCCGAATGCTTCGGAGCCTTTTCCCAGACAGCAGGAGGGAGAAGAGTTTGTATGAGGGGTGCGTGGGGTCGTGATGGCGGGAAGAGAGATCCCAATGATCTTCTCAGCTGATCTCACTATCCGCTGCAGGGTCTTGCGATCCGAGATGGTGCAATTTCTGAACCAGGCAGTGATGCAGCTGCTCAGGATGCTCTCAATACAACCCCTGTAGAATGTGATGAGGATGGGGGGTGGGAGATGGACTTTCCTCAGCCTTCGCAGAAAGCAGAGATGCTGCTGGGCTTTCTTTGCTATGGAGCTGGTGTTGAGGGACCAGGTGAGATTCTCCGTCAGGTGAACACCAAGAAATTTGGTGCTCTTAACGATCTGAACAGAGGAGCCGTCGATGTTCAGCGGGGAGTGGTCGCTTCATGCCCTCCTGAAATCAACAACCATCTCTTTTGAAATACCTCAATTGTTTCTTGTCAAACACTGAGGTAGTCGTTATTATCCTTTGCCTGTTCTTTCTGTGCCTTTTCATTCTTTAACTTTGGCTCACTTTCTCTGTGTTTATACAGGATTAATCCTGGAGTAGGTTTAAGGGTTAACTCAACATGATGAGACAAAGGCTGTACAGTTCAACGTTCGCTGTGATTCAACCCTGGCCTTTGATTTTACGCACAGTTAATTGCACTTATGTTGAAAGTTGGCACACTGCTCTATCAAATTCCAAAGAAAACCGCAAGCCACATTCCAGGATAGGGAATCTAATAAACTAACAATATTAGAGTTCTTGGTCTCCTTTGCATTTAGGCAAAAACTGAGAAAAACAATTACTAAACGTGGAGAAGGAAAGGAAATTAGTTCTGCCATTCCAATACGAATTGAATTACATTAAGAGAACTCATTCGTATAAGGGCAACGTTATGGTAGTCATGGGAGACTGAGAAAATCAGGTTGGTGTCCTGTCACAAGAGAGGGTATTTGTTGAATGCCTACGAGATGGCTTTTTAGAGCAGCTTGTGCTTGAGTTTACTAGAAGATCAGCTATACTGGATGGGCGTTATGTAATGAACCAAAAGCAGTTAGGGAGCTTAAGGTAAACAAACCCTTAGGAGGCAGTGACCACAATATGATTTGAGTTCAACGACCATATATTTTGGATATGTACCTCAAGAATGGTTGAAAAGAGATAAATATTTAATGAATATACTGTTGGTGGCTGGTAAAAAGACTCTTACTAGGAAATGGTTATCACAGGAGAGCCCAACTTTAAATACATGGATAGAAATTACAATGGACATTTACAAAGTGGAGAAGATAACAACATCTGTTAATCATAAGCTGGAACAATTTGATTCATACTGGGAAAAAATGGTTTAACTACATAATGCCTCATAGGCCTGATTTTATTCTCACAAATTAATGAATCTGTTGTAAAAAAAAGATCACTCCCTACTTGTACATAATTCTTTCCTTTTGCTTGTTTTTTCTTTCCACTCTTTTCTATAAGTGTATATCCCAGATAAATACTTTGTAGAGATTTGTGATATATGATATATATGTACAATGTCTGAAATACATCTTATGGAAATGTTTGCTTGATGATGAACTTCAATAAAAAAAATTACAAAAAAAATGAAATTTGATAGGGAGAAAGTAAAGATGGATGTAGCAGTATTTCAGTGGAGTATTACAGTGGTATTACAGGAAATTACAGTGGTATGAGAGAGGAGTTGGCCAAAGTGAATTGGAAGGAGACGCTGGCAGGGATGACAGCAGAGCAGAAATAGCGTGAGTTTCCAGGAAAAATGAGGAACAAGCAGGATAGATGTATTGCAAAAATGAAGAACTACTCAAACAGCAAAATAGTACAACCGTGGCTGACAAGGGAAGTCAAAGCTAATGCAAAGCAAAAAGAGAGGGCATACAACAAAGCAAAAATTAGTGAGAAGACAGAGGACTGGAAAGCTTTTAAAACCCTACAAAGAGCAACTAAAAGAAAGCAAGGTAGCAAATAATATCAAATCGGATAGTCACAAACAAGAGAAAATCTGCAGATGCTGGAAATTCAAGCACACACAGAAAATGCTGGAGGAACTCAGCAGGCCAGGCAGCATCTATAGAAAAGAGAACAGTCGACGTTTCAGGCCGAGACCCTTTGGCAGGACTGGAGATAAAAATCTGAGGAATTACTTGCTTCATCTCTCCCCCTCCAAGTTTCACCCATCGCCTGGTGTTTCTCTCTCCCACCCCTCACCTTTAAAATCTACTCCTCAGCTTTTTTTCTCCAGTCCTGCCAAAGGGTTTCAGCCCGAAACATCGACGGTACTTTTTTCCATAGATGCTGCCAGGCCTCCAGCATTTCGTGTGTGTTCTATGCTCTGAGAGTGCATAGTAAAAGTTTTTTCAAATATCATGTAAAAAAAAGAGAGATGAGAGTGGATATAGGACCATGAGAAAATGAAGCTGGAGAAATAATAACGGCGGACAAGGAGATGGCCGATGAACTAAATGAGTATTTTGCATCATTCTTCACCTTGGAAGACGATAGCGATGTGAAAGGTGTTGAAGGGAGCGAGGGAAGAGAAGTGAGTGCAGTTACTATTACAATGGAGAAGGCGCTCAAAAAGCTGAAAGACCTAAGGGTACAAAAGTCAACCGGACCAGAGGAACTGCACCCCAAGATTCTGAAAGAGGTAGCAGTAGAAATTGCGGAGGCATTAGTAATGATCTTTCAAAAATTATTGGACTCTGGCATGGTGCCAGAGGACTGGAAAATGGCAAATGTCACTCCACTCTTTAAGAAAGGAGGAAGGCAGCAGAAAGGAAATTATAGACCAGTTAGCCTGACCTCAGTGGTCGGGAAGATGTTGGAGTCGATTGTTAAGGATGAGGTAATGGAGTACTTGGTGACACAGGATAGGACAAAGTCAGCATGGTTTCCTTCAGGGAAAATCTTACCTGATGAACCTGTTGAAATTCTATGAGGAGGTTGCACGCAGGATAGATAAAGGGGATGCAGTGGATGTTGTATATTTGGACTTTCAGAAGGCCTTTGACAAGGTGTCACACATGAGGCTGCTTACCAAGGTAAGAGCCCATGGTATTACAGGAGAGTTACTAACATGGTTAGAGCAGTGGCTGATTGGTAGGAGGCAGAGAGTGGGAATAAAAGGATGTTTGTCTAGTTGGCTGCCAGTGACTAGCGGTGTTCCACAGGGATCGGTGTTGGGACCACTTCTCTTTATGCTGTATATCAATGATTTAGATGATGAAATAGATGGCTTTGTTGCCAAGTTAGCAGCTGATACAAACAATAGTGGAGGGGCAGGTAATGTCAAGTAAACAGGTAGGATGCAGAAGGACTTGGACAGATTAGGAGAATGGGCAAGTAAGTGGCAAATGAAATACAACATTGGAAAATGCATGGTCATGCACTTTGGTTGTAGACAATAATGTGTGGACTATTTTCTAAATGGGGAGAAAATCCAAAAATCTGAGATGCAGGGGGACTTGGGAGTCCACGTGTAGAACAACATAAAGGTTAACTTGCTGGTTGAGTTGGTGGTGAGGAATGCAAATGCTATGCCAGCATTCATTTCAAGAGGTCTAGAATACAAGAGCAAGGATGTGATGCTGAGACTTTATAAGATACTGGTGAGGCCTCACCTTGAGTATTGTGAATAGTTTTGGGCCCCTCATCTTAGAAACGATGTGCTGGCATTGGAGAGGGTCCAGAGGAGGTTCACAAGGATGATTCCAGGAATGAAAGGGTTATCATACGAGGAACACTTGATGGCTCTGGGTCTGTACTCACTGGAATTCAGAAGGATGAGGGAGGGTCTCATTGAAACCTTTCGAATGTTGAAAGGGCCAGACAGAGGAGATGTGGAAAGGATATTTCCCACGGTGGGGGATGTGGTCTAGGACGAAAGGGCACAGCCTCGGGATAGAGGGACATCCATTTAAAACAGAAATGTGGAGGAATTTCTTTAGTCAGAGGGTGGTGAATTTGTGGAATTTGTTACCACAGGCAGCTGTGGAGGCCATGTTGTTGGGTGTATTTAAGGCAAAGGGTCTTGATTGGACATGGCATCAAAGGTTATGGGGTGAAGGCCGTGGGGTGGGACTGAGAAGGGGAGAAAAAGATCAGCCATGATTGAATGGTGGAGTAGATTCAATGGGCCAAATGGCCTAATTCTGTTCCTATGTCTTATGGTCTTATTGGCTTTGGTATATAGTGAGTATACAAGATCGAACAAGTGTCCTCCTTTATATACCTCGGTGCAGAACTAAATGACAGAAACGAATGCAGCAAGGAAATAAGGCGAAGGCTAACAATGGCACGCACAAGCACCACCAAACTCTGAAACATCTGGAAAGATCGATCTGTGAGCGCTGACACCAAGATACTCCTCCTCAAGAGTCTCGTCTGGCGAGTAGCCCCACATGGCTGTGAAACATGGACCTTTAAAGCAGCTGATGAAAGGAAGTTGACAGCGCCTGAGATGTGGACATACAGACGGATCCTCAGGGTATCATACATTGAATGGAGATCCAACAACTTCATCCTAGAAAAGATTAGCACGAAACCAATACTTCTGGAAACCGTTATCCGAAGGAACCGGCGTTATTTTGGACACCTCTCAAGGACTGATAACACACAGGAACACACTGTGCTTGAAGGCAGAGTAGAAGGAAGCCGCTCCCAAGGCAGACAGAGGACAGTCTGGATCGACAACATCAAGAAGTGGACCAGCCTCACCGCCAGAGGTTTGACTGCCGACAGATGGCAGTGGAAGAAAGTGGTCACCGAGGCTCGGGCAGAGTGTGGCACACGTGATGATGATGATACAGGAGGTGCCCTAAACGGGGCATTTGTAAACAGGGATGTAGGAGCCTGTTGACTGGGTGTTCACATTGTCTGTGGCTGACATGAAAATTAATTTCCGCACATCTTTCAAACTGTTTACTAGAATAAAATGTGGAGCCAGCTGAAAAAAGGATGTTTCCAATCTGATAATGTGCAACAATAATCTCAGAGTACATATCTCTCGGAAAGTTCTGAGAAACTCCAAGTCTTAAAAATAACTGAGTTAGCCTAAAATAATTACTTTCAAGGAGATAAGGTGAAGTGGGACCAAATAAAGTAACTGGAGAAATAGATAAGAAAACACAGGAGGGACAAGCAGCGGCAACAAGCGAATGAGACAACTCCTGGCTCCCAGCAAAAATATATCTCACGAGGAGGTTGTAAGGCGTGTTGAACAAATTGTGTCTGATGAAGGAAGTTAAACAGTGCAATACACTGAAAGAACAAGAAGATGTAGGCTGGGAAAGGTCAGAGAAGTCACAAAATCCTTGGAATAGATTCAGAACACAGCAAAGTTCAAAAGAAAGGAAATCGGGAACAAGAAAGTAAACCAGGAGGGTGAACAATGGGAAATTCAAACAAGTGGCAATCAAAGCGGACAGCAGCTGTGTTTTGCTGAGGAAGTGGAAGAGTGATTTTACAGGTGATACAATGGTTGGTGGCGTTGGGGACAGTGTAGAAGATTGTCGTAAGTTACAATGCAACGTCGACAGTTTGAGAAGTGGCAGACGGAGCTCAAGCCAGGAAAGTGTGAAGAGATTCACTTTGCAAGGTTGGATTTGAAGGCAGAATACAGGGTTAATGGCAGGATTCTTAGCAATGTGGAGGAACAGAGAGACCTCGGGCCCCCTGTCCATAGGTCCCTCCAAGTTGCAGTGCAAGTCGGTAGGGTGCTTAAGAAGCCAGATGATGTATTTCCTGAGATTAGTCAGGAGATTGAGTTCAAAAGTTATGAAGTCATGTTACATCTCCGTAGAACTCTGGTGAGACCACACTCGGAGTATTGTATTCAGTTCTGGTCGCCTCACTATAGGAAGGATGTGGGAGCATTAGAGAGAGTGCAGAGGAGATTTACCAGACTGCTGCCTGGTTTGGAGAGCACGTCTTTTGAGGAGAGGTTAAGTGAGCAGGAGCAAAGGAGGATGAGGGGTGATTTGATACAGATGCACAGTATATGATGACAGGAAGCACCGATAGATTGCACCGACAGCATCTTTTTCCCAGGGTGGAAATGGCGTACACGTGAAGGCATAATTTTAAGGCAACTGGAGGAAAATACAGAGGGAATTTCAGAGGTAGGTTTTCTTTACACGGGTGTGGTAAGTGTAAAACCTCGCCAAGGCTGATGGCACAGGCCGATACACTAGGTAGATAAGTACATGGATGAAAGAAAAATGGAAGCCTTGTAGGAGGGAAGGGTTGATCTTAGTGCACATCAATGTGGGCTGGAAGGCCTGCACTGTGCTGTTCTATTGCTGACGGACTATGAAATGGATGCTTCAAGCAGGCTTCAGTCATACCAGTGCCCAAGAAGAACGTGGTAACCTGCCTCGATGACTATCGTCCTTGCCACTTACATCCACTGTGATCAAGACAAGTCGAGTCAAGTTTACTGTCATTTCGACCATAAACTGCTGATACAGTACACAGTAAACAAAACAACGTTCCTCCAGGACCCTAGTGCTACATGAAACACAAAACTACACTGTTGTTGTTTGTCCTTCGGAGTCGAAGACAACCACGATTTCTGTCAGGTGGAGGGTTTGTGACTGTGGGTCCGGAGGTGACTGGTGAGGCCAATCCGGGCCCTGAAAGCTCGCCCACATGTGGGACACATGAGGGTAGGTGCAGCAGTGGAAGTGGAGGTGGCTCGAGCCTTGCGCGCAGCGAGTTTCCTCTGAGCCTCTGCGGTGCGTCTGATTTCTGCTGCATACGCTCCTTTAGTGGTCCTGCTCCACCAGGTTGGGCGGTCCAGAGCAAGCGATTCCCAGCTACTGGGATTGATGTTGAGGTCTTTGAGGGACACTTTGAGGCAGTCTTTGAAACGTTTCTTCTGCCCTCCAGCTGAGCGCTTGCCCTGGCTCAGCTCTCCATACAGCAGCTGCTTTGGTAGTCCTGACGACATGGCCAGCCCATCTGGCTTGGGCTTTCTGTAGGAGGGTGTACACGCTGTGGGTGCTAGCCCGCTCCAGGACCTTTGTGTCTGGGACTTTGTCCTGCCATCATACAGGGAGAAGTCTGCGGAGGCAGCTCAAGTGGAAGTGGTTGAGCTGTTTAGCGTGTCTGCTGTAGACAGTCCAGGTCTCGCTGGCACAGAGGAGGACGGTGAGAACCACTGCTCGGTAGACCTTCAGCTTGGTGGTAAGGCTGAGTCCTCTCCGCTCCCATACATTCTCACGGAGTCTCCCAAAGGTGGCACTGGCTTTGGCAATTCTGTTGCTGATCTCTGCATCTATGTTCACCGCTCGTGATAGAGTACTGCCCAGATAAGTAAAGCTGTCGACTGCCAGTAGTTCCTGCCCCTTTACTGTGATGTGTGGTTCCTGGTAGGGCTTTCCGGGTGCGGGCTGCTACATAACTTCGGTCTTTTTGGTCCTGATTGTAAGTCCAAAGTTGTCACAGGCTCGTGAGAGGCAGTCCATTTCTCGCTGCATCTTCTGTTCTGTGCTGGCGTTGAGGGCGCAATCATCAGCGAATAAGAGGTCTCTGAAGACGGTCTCCTTTACCTTTGTAACAGCCTGTAGACGCCGGAGGTTGAATAGCCCACCGCCAGTCCTGTATCTGACGTGTATACCATCCTGACAATCGCGGAAGGCATCATTCAGCATAGCAGAGAAGACCATACTAAAGAGTGTAGGGGCGAGAACGCATCATTGCTTCACACCGTTCGTCACTGGGAAGGCTTCTGACTCGTCACCATCATCCAAAACTTTCACCATCATGCCATCGTGGAACTGCCGAACAATCGTTATGAACCTGCTAGGGCAGCCAAACTTCTCCATTATCTTCCATGAGCCATCTCTGCTGACCGTATCAAATGCCTTGGTCAGATCGACGAAGGTCATAAAGAGGTCGCTGTGCTGCTCTTGACATATTTCCTGGAGTTGGTGTGCAGCAAATATCATGTCGACAGTTCCACGCTCTGCACGGAAGCCACACTGGCTTTCTGGGAGGAGACCTTGCTCAAGGTGTTGGAGAAGGCGATTAAGCAGGACGCGAGCCAAGATCTTCCCAGCTATGGACAGGAGGGAGATGCCTCGGTGATTGTCACAGGACTGGTGGTTGCCTTTCCTCTTGTAGATGTGGACTATGCTGGCATCTTTCAACTGTTGCGGGACCTTTCCTTCATTCCACATAGACTGGAAGAGCTCAGTCAGCTTCTGCATCGTGAATGGGCCTCCTGCTTTGTAGACTTCAGCAGGATGAGCAATGAAACAACATTCCTCCAGGAACCTAGTGCTACATGAAACAAAACTACACTAGACTACGTAAAACAACATAAAAACTGAACTAGACTACAGACCCGCACAGGACTACATAAAGTGCACAGAACTGTGCAGGGCAGTACAATAATTAATAAACAAGACAATAGGCACAGTAGAGGACAAATTTCAAAATAATAATAAATGATGTAGATGTCAGTCTAGACTCTGGGTATTGAGGAGTCTGACAGCTTGGGGGAAGAAACTGTTACATAGTCTGGTCGTGAGAGCCCGAATGCTTCGGAGCCTTTTCCCGGAAGGCAGGAGGGAGAAGAGATTGTATGAGGGGTGTGTGGGGTCCTTCATAATGCTGTTTCCTTTGCGGATGCAGCGTGTAGTGTAAATGTCCGTGATGGCAGGAAGAGAGACCCCGATGATTTTCTCAGCTGACCTCACTATCCGCTGCAGGGTCTTGCGATCCGAGACGGTGCAATTTCCGAACCAGGCAGTGATACAGCTGCTCAGGATGCTCTCAATACAACCCCAGTAGAACGTGATGAGGATGGGGGGGTTGGGAGATGGACTTTCCTCAGCCTTCGCAGAAAGTAGAGATGCTGCTGGGCTTTCTTTGCTATGGAGCTGGTGTTGAGGGACCAGGTGAGATTCTCCATCAGGTGAACACCAAGAAATTTGGTGCTGTTAGCAATCTCTACTGAGGAGCCGTCGATGTTCAGTGGGGAGTGGTCGCTCCGTGCCCTCCTGAAGTCAACAACCATCTCTTTTGTTTTGTTCACATTCAGAGACAGGTTGTTGGCTCTGCACCAGTCCGTTAGCCGCTGCACCTCCTCTCTGCAGGCTGACTCGTCATTCTTGCTGATGAGACCCATCGAGCTGTGTGTTGTAGCACAGTCGTGGGTCAGCAGAGTGAACAGCAGTGGACTGAGCACGCAACCCCGGGGAGACCCCCGTGCTCAGTGTGATGGTCTTGGAGATGCTGCTCCCGATCCGGACTGACTGAGGTCTCCCAGTCAGGAAGTCTAGGATCCAGTTGCAGAGGGAGGTGTTCAGGCCCAGTAGGCTCAGCTTTCCAATCAGTTTCTGAGGGATGATTGTGTTGAATGCTGAACTGAAGTCTATGAACAGCATCCGAACGTATGTGTCTTTTTTGTCCAGGTGGGTTAGAGCCAGGTGGAGGGTGGTGGCAATGGCGTCATCTGTTGAGCGGTTGGGACAGTACGCAAACTGCAGGGGGTCCAGTGAGGGGGGCAGCAGGGTCTTGATATGCCTCATGATGAGCCTCTTGAAACACTTCATGACGGTGGATGTGAGTGCAACGGGACGGTAGTCATTGAGACAGATGCTTTGAGGGGTTGGTCAGCAAGCATACCAACTCCTGCCCAAGGAGTGACTTGGATCTGGTCAACAACAGATGCCATCTCATTGGCTCTTCCCTCAGCTCTGGACAGTGAGGATGCTGATCATTGGCTACAGCTCAGCATTCAATACTGCCATCCCCTTGAAGCTAATCAACAAGTTCCAAGACCTCCTTGTGTAACTGAATCCTCGATTTCTTCATTTCCATATCCCAGTCAGTACGGCTAACAACAACATCTCCACCCACAATCACCTTCAGCACAGGGGCACCACAAGGCTGCATGCTGAGCTGCCACTCTACTCACTCCACACCTATCACTGCGAGGCTAGGTACAGCTCCAACACCACGCTTGTTTGCTGACAGCACCACTGTTGTTGGCCAAATCAAAGTTGGTGACAAATTGGCATATAGGAGGGAGTCTGAAAATCTGGTTGAATGGCACCACAACAACAACCTCTGACTCATGGTCAGGAAAAAAGAGCTCATTATTAACTACAGGAGGGAGAACAAGGAACATAGAAGAGTACAGCACAGGAATAGGCCATTCAGCCCACAATGTTGTACCGAAACAGCTAAAAAGAAAATCAGAAACACCCAAACCATGTCCATATCCCTCCATCTTCTTTACATCCATGTATCTATCCAAATGCCAAAAACAGGACTTGTCAAAATCAGAAGCTGCAGATCCACGAGCCAGTCACATTCCCAGTTTTGGAGGCGTTAGTAATGATCTTTCAAAAAAGGCTGCAACAGGAACTGGAAATGGGAGAAGGCTGCAACAGGAACTGGAAATGGGAGAAGGCTGCAACAGGAACTGGAAATGGGAGAAGGCTGCAACAGGAACTGGAAATGGGAGAAGGCTGCAACAGGAACTGGAAATGGGAGAAGGCTGCAACAGGAACTGGAAATGGGAGAAGGCTGCAACAAGAACTGGAAATGGGAGAAGGCTGCAACAGGAACTGGAAATGGGAGAAGGCTGCAACAGGAACTGGAAATGGGAGAAGGCTGCAACAGGAACTGGAAATGGGAGAAGGCTGCAACAGGAACTGGAAATGGGAGAAGGCTGCAACAGGAACTGGAAATGGGAGAAGGCTGCAACAGGAACTGGAAATGGGAGAAGGCTGCAACAGGAACTGGAAATGGGAGAAGGCTGCAACAGGAACTGGAAATGGGAGAAGGCTGCAACAGGAACTGGAAATGGGAGAAGGCTGCAACAGGAACTGGAAATGGGAGAAGGCTGCAACAGGAACTGGAAATGGGAGAAGGCTGCAACAGGAACTGGAAATGGGAGAAGGCTGCAACAGGAACTGGAAATGGGAGAAGGCTGCAACAAGAACTGGAAATGGGAGAAGGCTGCAACAGGAACTGGAAATGGGAGAAGGCTGCAACAGGAACTGGAAATGGGAGAAGGCTGCAACAGGAACTGGAAATGGGAGAAGGCTGCAACAGGAACTGGAAATGGGAGAAGGCTGCAACAGTGGCCAAGGATGAAGAAATGCTATTTCAAAAATCACTGGACTCCGGCATGGTGAGAGAGGACTGGAAGTTTGCAAAAGTCACTCCACTCTTTAAGAAAGGAGGAAGGCAGCAGAAAGGAAATTATAGACCAGTTAGCCTGACCTCAGTGGTTGGGGAGATGTTGGAGTCAATTGTTATGAGGTTATGGAGTACTTGGTGACACAGGTCAAGATAAGACAAAGTCAGCATGGTTTCCTTAAGGGAACATCTTACCTGATGAACCTGTTGAAATTCTATGAGGAGGTTGCACGCAGGATAGATAAAGGGGATGCAGGGGATGTTGTATATTTGGACTTTCAGAAGGCCTTTGACAAGGTGTCACACATGAGTCTGCTTACCAAGGTAAGAGCCCATGTTGTTACAGGAAAGTTACTAACATGGTTAGAGCAGTGGCTGATTGGTAGGAGGCAGAGAGTGGGAATAAAAGGATGTTTGTCTAGTTGGCTGCCAGTGACTAGTGGTGTTCCACAGGGATCGGTGTTGGGACCACTTCTCTTTATGCTGTATATCAATGATTTAGATGATGGAATAGATGGCTTTGTTGCCAAGTTAGCAGCTGATACAAACAATAGTGGAGGGGCTGGTAATGTCAAGTAAACAGGTAGGATGCAGAAGGACTTGGACAGATTAGGAGAATGGGCAAGTAAGTGGCAAATGAAATACAACATTGGAAAATGCATGGTCATGCACTTTGGTTGTAGACAATAATGTGTGGACTATTTTCTAAATGGGGAGAAAATCCAAAAATCTGAGATGCAGGGGGACTTGGGAGTCCACGTGTAGAACAACATAAAGGTTAACTTGCTGGTTGAGTTGGTGGTGAGGAATGCAAATGCTATGCTAGCATTCATTTCAAGAGGTCTAGAATACAAGAGCAAGGATGTGATGCTGAGACTTTATAAGATACTGGTGAGGCCTCACCTTGAGTATTGTGAATAGTTTTGGGCCCCTCATCTTAGAAACGATGTGCTGGCATTGGAGAGGGTCCAGAGGAGGTTCACAAGGATGATTCCAGGAATGAAAGGGTTATCATACGAGGAACACTTGATGGCTCTGGGTCTGTACTCACTGGAATTCAGAAGGATGAGGAGGGATCTCATTGAAACCTTTCGAATGTTGAAAGGGCCAGACAGAGGAGATGTGGAAAGGATATTTCCCACGGTGGGGGATGTGGTCTAGGACGAAAGGGCACAGCCTCGGGATAGAGGGACATCCATTTAAAACAGAAATGTGGAGGAATTTCTTTAGTCAGAGGGTGGTGAATTTGTGGAATTTGTTACCACAGGCAGCTGTGGAGGCCATGTTGTTGGGTGTATTTAAGGCAAAGGGTCTTGATTGGACATGGCATCAAAGGTTATGGGGTGAAGGCCGTGGGGTGGGACTGAGAAGGGGAGAAAAAGATCAGCCATGATTGAATGGTGGAGCAGATTCAATGGGCCAAATGGCCTAATTCTGTTCCTATGTCTTATGGTCTTATTGGCTTTGGTATATAGTGAGTATACAAGATCGAACAAGTGTCCTCCTTTATATACCTCGGTGCAGAACTAAATGACAGAAACGAATGCAGCAAGGAAATAAGGCGAAGGCTAACAATGGCACGCACAAGCACCACCAAACTCTGAAACATCTGGAAAGATCGATCTGTGAGCACTGACACCAAGATACTCCTCCTCAAGAGTCTCGCCTGGCGAGTAGCCCCACATGGCTGTGAAACATGGACCTTTAAAGCAGCTGATGAAAGGAAGTTGACAGCGCCTGAGATGTGGACATACAGACGGATCTGGAAACCGTTATCCGAAGGAAACTTTGCTATTTTGGACACCTCTCAAGGACTGATAACACACAGGAACACACTGTGCTTGAAGGCAGAGTAGAAGGAAGCCGCTCCCAAGGCAGACAGAGGACAGCCTGGATCGACAACATCAAGAAGTGGACCAGCCTCACCGCCAGAGGTTTGACTGCCGACAGATGGCAGTGGAAGAAAGTGGTCACCGAGGCTCGGGCAGAGTATGGCACACGTGATGATGATGATGATACAGGAGGTGCCCATAAACGGGGCATTTGTAAACAGGGATGTAGGAGCCTGTTGACTGGGTGTTCACATTGTATGTGGCTGACATGAAAATTAATTTCCGCACATCTTTCAAACTGTTTACTAGAATAAAATGTGGAGCCAGCTGAAAAAAGGATGTTTCCAATCTGATAATGTGCAACAATAATCTCAGAGTACATATCTCTCGGAAAGTTCTGAGAAACTCCAAGTCTTAAAAATAACTGAGTCAGCCTAAAATAATTACTTTCAAGGAGATAAGGTGAAGTGGGACCAAATAAAGTAACTGGAGAAATAGATAAGAAAACACAGGAGGGACAAGCAGCGGCAACAAGCGAATGAGACAACTCCTGGCTCCCAGCAAAAATATATCTCACGAGGAGGCTGTAAGGCGTGTTGAACAAATTGTGTCTGATGAAGGAAGTTAAACAGTGCAATACACTGAAAGAACAAGAAGATGTAGGCTGGGAAAGGTCAGAGAAGTCACGAAATCCTTGGAATAGATTCAGAACACAGCAAAGTTCAAAAGAAAGGAAATCGGGAACAAGAAAGTAAACCAGGAGGGTGAACAATGGGAAATTCAAACAAGTGGCAATCAAAGCGGACAGCAGCTGTGTTTTGCTGAGGAAGTGGAAGAGTGATTTTACAGGTGATACAATGGTTGGTGGCGTTGGGGACAGTGTAGAAGATTGTCGTAAGTTACAATGCAACGTCGACAGTTTGAGAAGTGGCAGACGGAGCTCAAGCCAGGAAAGTGTGAAGAGATTCACTTTGCAAGGTTGGATTTGAAGGCAGAATACAGGGTTAATGGCAGGATTCTTAGCAATGTGGAGGAACAGAGAGACCTCGGGCCCCCTGTCCATAGGTCCCTCCAAGTTGCAGTGCAAGTCGGTAGGGTGCTTAAGAAGCCAGATGATGTATTTCCTGAGATTAGTCAGGAGATTGAGTTCAAAAGTTATGAAGTCATGTTACACCTCCGTAGAACTCTGGTGAGACCACACTCGGAGTATTGTATTCAGTTCTGGTCGCCTCACTATAGGAAGGATGTGGGAGCATTAGAGAGAGTGCAGAGGAGATTTACCAGGATGCTGCCTGGTTTGGAGAGCACGTCTTTTGAGGAGAGGTTAAGTGAGCAGGAGCAAAGGAGGATGAGGGGTGATTTGATACAGATGCACAGTATATGATGACAGGAAGCACCGATAGATTGCACCGACAGCATCTTTTTCCCAGGGTGGAAATGGCGAACACGTGAAGGCATAATTTTAAGGCAACTGGAGGAAAATACAGAGGGAATTTCAGAGGTAGGTTTTCTTTACACGGGTGTGGTAAGTGTAAAACCTCGCCAAGGCTGATGGCACAGGCCGATACACTAGGTAGATAAGTACATGGATGAAAGAAAAATGGAAGCCTTGTAGGAGGGAAGGGTTGATCTTAGTGCACATCAATGTGGGCTGGAAGGCCTGCACTGTGCTGTTCTATTGCTGACGGACTATGAAATGGATGCTTCAAGCAGGCTTCAGTCATACCAGTGCCCAAGAAGAACGTGGTAACCTGCCTCGATGACTATCGTCCTTGCCACTTACATCCACTGTGATCAAGACAAGTCGAGTCAAGTTTACTGTCATTTCGACCATAAACTGCTGATACAGTACACAGTAAACAAAACAACGTTCCTCCAGGACCCTAGTGCTACATGAAACACAAAACTACACTGTTGTTGTTTGTCCTTCGGAGTCGAAGACAACCACGATTTCTGTCAGGTGGAGGGTTTGTGACTGTGGGTCCGGAGGTGACTGGTGAGGCCAATCCGGGCCCTGAAAGCTCGCCCACATGTGGGACACATGAGGGTAGGTGCAGCAGTGGAAGTGGAGGTGGCTCGAGCCTTGCGCGCAGCGAGTTTCCTCTGAGCCTCTGCGGTGCGTCTGATTTCTGCTGCATACGCTCCTTTAGTGGTCCTGCTCCACCAGGTTGGGCGGTCCAGAGCAAGCGATTCCCAGCTACTGGGATTGATGTTGAGGTCTTTGAGGGACACTTTGAGGCAGTCTTTGAAACGTTTCTTCTGCCCTCCAACTGACCGCTTGCCCTGGCTCAGCTCTCCATACAGCAGCTGCTTTGGTAGTCCTGACGACATGGCCAGCCCATCTGGCTTGGGCCTTCTGTAGGAGGGTGTAGACGCTGTGGGTGCTAGCCCACTCCAGGACCTCCGTGTCTGGGACTTTGTCCTGCCATCGTACGTGGAGAAGTCTGCGGAGGCAGCTCAAGTGGAAGTGGTTGAGCTGTTTAGCGTGTCTGCTGTAGACAGTCCAGGTCTCGCTGGCACAGAGGAGGGTGGTGAGAACCACTGCTCGGTGGACCTTCAGCTTGGTGGTAAGGCTGAGTCCTCTCCGCTCCCATACATTCTCACGGAGTCTCCCACTGGCGTCACTGGCTTTGGCAATTCTGTTGCTGATCTCTGCATCTATGTTCACCGCTCGTGATAGAGTACTGCCCAGATAAGTAAAGCTGTCGACTGCCAGTAGCTTCTGCCCCTTTACTGTGATGTGTGGTTCCTGATAGGGCTTTCCGGGTGTGGGCTGCTACATAACTTCGGTCTTTTTGGTGCTGATTGTAAGTCCAAAGTTGTCACAGGCTCGTGAGGGGCAGTCCATTTCTCGCTGCATCTTCTGTTCTGTGCTGGCGTTGAGGGCACAATCATCAGCGAATAAGAAGTCTCTGACAACGGTCTCCTTTACCTTTGTAACAGCCTGTAGACGCCGGAGGTTGAATAGCCCACCGCCAGTCCTGTATCTGATGTGTATACCATCCTGACAATCGCAGAAGGCATCAGTCAGCATAGCAGAGAAGACCATGCTAAAGAGTGTAGGGGCGAGAACGCATCCTCGCTTCACACCGTTCGTCACTGGGAAGGCTTCTGACTCATCACCATCATCCAAAACTTTCACCATCATGCCATCATGGAACTGCCGAACAATCGTGATGAACCTGCTGGGGCAGCCAAACTTCTCCATTATCTTCCATAAGCCATCTCTGCTGACCGTATCAAATGCCTTGGTCAGATCGACGAAGGTCAAAAAGAGGTCGCTGTGCTGCTCTTGACATTTTTCCTGGAGTTGGAGTGCAGCAAATATCATGTCGACAGTTCCACGCCCTGCACAGAAGCCACACTGGCTTTCTGGGAGGAGACCTTGCTCAAGGTGTTGGAGAAGGCGATTAAGCAGGACGCAAGCCAAGACCTTCCCAGCTATGGACAGGCGGGAGATGCCTCGGTGATTGTCACAAGGCTGGTGGTTGCCTTTCCTCTTGTAGATGTGGACTATACTGGCATCTTTCAACTGTTGTGGGACCTTTCCTTCATTCCACATAGACTGGAAGAGCTCAGTCAGCTTCTGCATCATGAATGGGCCTCCTGCTTTGTAGACTTCAGCAGGATGAGCAATGAAACAACATTCCTCCAGGACCCTGGTGCTACATGAAACAAAACTACACTAGACTACGTAAAACAACATAAAAACTGCACTAGACTACAGACCCGCACAGGACTACATAAAGTGCACAGAACAGTGCAGGGCTGTACAATGATTATATAAACAAGACAATAGGCACAGTAGAGGACAAATTTCAATATAATAATAATTGATGTAGATATCAGTCTAGACTCTGGGTATTGAGGAGTCTGATAGCTTAGGGGAAGAAACTGTTACATAGTCTGGTCATGAGAGCCCGAATGCTTCGGAGCCTTTTCCCAGACGGCAGGAGGGAGAAGAGATTGTATGAGGGGTGCGTGGGGTCCTTCATAATGCTGTTTCCTTTGCGGATGCAGTGTGTTATGTAAATGTCCGTGTTGGCAGGAAGAGAGACCCCAATGATCTTCTCAGCTGACCTCACTATCTGCTGCAGGATCTTGCGATCCGAGATGGTGCAATTTCTGAACCAGGCAGTGATGCAGCTGCTCAGGATGCTCTCAATACAACCCCTGTAGAATGTGGTGAGGATGGGGGGTGGGAGATGGACTTTCCTCAGCCTTCGCAGAAAGTAGAGATGCTGCTGGGCTTTCTTTGCTATGGAGCTGGTGTTGAGGGACCAGGTGAGATTCTCCATCAGGTGAACACCAAGAAATTTGTTGCTGTTTACGATCTCTACCGAGGAGCCATCGATGTTCAGCGGAGAGTGGTCACTCCGTGCCCTCCTGAAGTCAACAACCATCTCTTTTGTTTTGTTCACATTCAGAGACAGGTTGTTGGCTCTGCACCAGTCTGTTAGCCGCTGCACCTCCTCTCTGTAAGCTGACTCGTCATTCTTGCTGATGAGACCCATCGAGCTGTGTGTTGTAGCACAGTCGTGGGTCAGCAGAGTGAACAGCAGTGGACTGAGCACGCAACCCTGGGGAGACCCCCGTGCTCAGTGTGATGGTGTTGGAAATGCTGCTCCCGATCGGGACTGACTGAGGTCTCCCAGTCAGGAAGTCTAGGATCCAGTTGCAGAGGGAGGTGTTCAGGCCCAGTAGGCTCAGCTTTCCAATCAGTTTCTGAGGGATGATTGTGTTGAATGCTGAACTGAAGTCTATGAACAGCATCCGAACTTGTGTCTTTTTTGTCCAGGTGGGTTAGAGCCAGGTGGAGGGTGGTGGCAATGGCGTCATCTGTTGAGCGGTTGGGACGGTACGCAAACTGCAGGGGGTCCAGTGAGGGGGGCAGCAGGGTCTTGATATGCCTCATGATGAGCCTCTTGAAACACTTCATGACGGTGGATGTGAGTGCAACGGGACGGTAGTCATTGAGACAGATGCTTTGAGGGGTTGGTCAGCAAGCATACCAACTCCTGCCCAAGGAGTGACTTGGATCTGGTCAACAACAGATGCCATCTCATTGGCTCTTCCCTCAGCTCTGGACAGTGAGGATGCTGATCATTGGCTACAGCTCAGCATTCAATACTGCCATCCCCTTGAAGCTAATCAACAAGTTCCAAGACCTCCTTGTGTAACTGAATCCTCGATTTCTTCATTTCCATATCCCAGTCAGTACGGCTAACAACAACATCTCCACCCACAATCACCTTCAGCACAGGGGCACCACAAGGCTGCATGCTGAGCCGCCACTCTACTCACTCCACACCTATCACTGCGAGGCTAGGTACAGCTCCAACACCACGCTTGTTTGCTGACAGCACCACTGTTGTTGGCCAAATCAAAGTTGGTGACAAATTGGCATATAGGAGGGAGTCTGAAAATCTGGTTGAATGGCACCACAACAACAACCTCTGACTCATGGTCAGGAAAAAAGAGCTCATTATCAACTACAGGAGGGAGAACAAGGAACATAGAAGAGTACAGCACAGGAATAGGCCATTCAGCCCACAATGTTGTACCGAAACAGCTAAAAAGAAAATCAGAAACACCCAAACCATGTCCATATGCCTCCATCTTCTTTACATCCATGTATCTATCCAAATGCCAAAAACAGGACTATCAAAATCAGAAGCTGCAGATCCACGAGCCAGTCACATTCCCAGTTTTGGAGGCATTAGTAATGATCTTTCAAAAAAGGCTGCAACAGGAACTGGAAATGGGAGAAGGCTGCAACAGGAACTGGAAATGGGAGAAGGCTGCAACAGGAACTGGAAATGGGAGAAGGCTGCAACAGGAACTGGAAATGGGAGAAGGCTGCAACAGGAACTGGAAATGGGAGAAGGCTGCAACAGGAACTGGAAATGGGAGAAGGCTGCAACAGGAACTGGAAATGGGAGAAGGCTGCAACAGGAACTGGAAATGGGAGAAGGCTGCAACAGGAACTGGAAATGGGAGAAGGCTGCAACAGGAACTGGAAATGGGAGAAGGCTGCAACAGGAACTGGAAATGGGAGAAGGCTGCAACAGGAACTGGAAATGGGAGAAGGCTGCAACAGGAACTGGAAATGGGAGAAGGCTGCAACAGGAACTGGAAATGGGAGAAGGCTGCAACAGGAACTGGAAATGGGAGAAGGCTGCAACAGGAACTGGAAATGGGAGAAGGCTGTAACAGGAACTGGAAATGGGAGAAGGCTGCAACAGGAACTGGAAATGGGAGAAGGCTGCAACAGGAACTGGAAATGGGAGAAGGCTGCAACAGGAACTGGAAATGGGAGAAGGCTGCAACAGTGGCCAAGGATGAAGAAATGCTATTTCAAAAATCACTGGACTCCGGCATGGTGAGAGAGGACTGGAAGTTTGCAAAAGTCACTCCACTCTTTAAGAAAGGAGGGAGGCAGCAGAAAGGAAATTATAGACCAGTTAGCCTGACCTCAGTGGTTGGGAAGATGTTGGAGTCAATTGTTAAGGATGAGGTAATGGAGTACTTGGTGACACAGGATAGGACAAAGTCAGCATGGTTTCCTTCAGGGAAAATCTTACCTGATGAACCTGTTGAAATTCTATGAGGAGGTTGCACGCAGGATAGATAAAGGGGATGCAGTGGATGTTGTATATTTGGACTTTCAGAAGGCCTTTGACAAGGTGTCACACATGAGGCTGCTTATCAAGGTAAGAGCCCATGGTATTACAGGAAAGTTACTAACATGGTTAGAGCAGTGGCTGATTGGTAGGAGGCAGAGAGTGGGAATAAAAGGATCCTTGTCTGGTTGGCTGCCAGTGAGTGACTAGCGGTGTTCCACAGGGATCGGTGTTGGGGCCGCTTCTCTTTATGCTGTATATCAATGATTTAGATGATGGAATAGATGGCTTTGTTGCCAAGTTAGCAGCTGATACAAACAATAGTGGAGGGGAAGGTAATGTCAAGTAAACAGGTAGGATGCAGAAGGACTTGGACAGATTAGGAGAATGGGCAAGTAAGTGGCAAATGAAATACAACATTGGAAAATGCATGGTCATGCACTTTGGTTGTAGACAATAATGTGTGGACTATTTTCTAAATGGGGAGAAAATCCAAAAATCTGAGATGCAGGGGGACTTGGGAGTCCACGTGTAGAACAACATAAAGGTTAACTTGCTGGTTGAGTTGGTGGTGAGGAATGCAAATGCTATGCTAGCATTCATTTCAAGAGGTCTAGAATACAAGAGCAAGGATGTGATGCTGAGACTTTATAAGATACTGGTGAGGCCTCACCTTGAGTATTGTGAATAGTTTTGGGCCCCTCATCTTAGAAACGATGTGCTGGCATTGGAGAGGGTCCAGAGGAGGTTCACAAGGATGATTCCAGGAATGAAAGGGTTATCATACGAGGAACACTTGATGGCTCTGGGTCTGTACTCACTGGAATTCAGAAGGATGAGGAGGGATCTCATTGAAACCTTTCGAATGTTGAAAGGGCCAGACAGAGGAGATGTGGAAAGGATATTTCCCACGGTGGGGGATGTGGTCTAGGACGAAAGGGCACAGCCTCGGGATAGAGGGACATCCATTTAAAACAGAAATGTGGAGGAATTTCTTTAGTCAGAGGGTGGTGAATTTGTGGAATTTGTTACCACAGGCAGCTGTGGAGGCCATGTTGTTGGGTGTATTTAAGGCAAAGGGTCTTGATTGGACATGGCATCAAAGGTTATGGGGTGAAGGCCGTGGGGTGGGACTGAGAAGGGGAGAAAAAGATCAGCCATGATTGAATGGTGGAGCAGATTCAATGGGCCAAATGGCCTAATTCTGTTCCTATGTCTTATGGTCTTATTGGCTTTGGTATATAGTGGGTATACAAGATCGAACAAGTGTCCTCCTTTATATACCTCGGTGCAGAACTAAATGACAGAAACGAATGCAGCAAGGAAATAAGGCGAAGGCTAACAATGGCACGCACAAGCACCACCAAACTCTGAAACATCTGGAAAGATCGATCTGTGAGCGCTGACACCAAGATACTCCTCCTCAAGAGTCTCGCCTGGCGAGTAGCCCCACATGGCTGTGAAACATGGACCTTTAAAGCAGCTGATGAAAGGAAGTTGACAGCGCCTGAGATGTGGACATACAGACGGATCTGGAAACCGTTATCCGAAGGAAACTTCGCTATTTTGGACACCTCTCAAGGACTGATAACACACAGGAACACACTGTGCTTGAAGGCAGAGTAGAAGGAAGCCGCTCCCAAGGCAGACAGAGGACAGCCTGGATCGACAACATCAAGAAGTGGACCAGCCTCACCGCCAGAGGTTTGACTGCCGACAGATGGCAGTGGAAGAAAGTGGTCACCGAGGCTCGGGCAGAGTATGACACGTGATGATGATGATGATACAGGAGGTGCCCATAAACGGGGCATTTGTAAACAGGGATGTAGGAGCCTGTTGACTGGGTGTTCACATTGTATGTGGCTGACATGAAAATTAATTTCCGCACATCTTTCAAACTGTTTACTAGAATAAAATGTGGAGCCAGCTGAAAAAAGGATGTTTCCAATCTGATAATGTGCAACAATAATCTCAGAGTACATATCTCTCGGAAAGTTCTGAGAAACTCCAAGTCTTAAAAATAACTGAGTCAGCCTAAAATAATTACTTTCAAGGAGATAAGGTGAAGTGGGACCAAATAAAGTAACTGGAGAAATAGATAAGAAAACACAGGAGGGACAAGCAGCGGCAACAAGCGAATGAGACAACTCCTGGCTCCCAGCAAAAATATATCTCACGAGGAGGCTGTAAGGCGTGTTGAACAAATTGTGTCTGATGAAGGAAGTTAAACAGTGCAATACACTGAAAGAACAAGAAGATGTAGGCTGGGAAAGGTCAGAGAAGTCACGAAATCCTTGGAATAGATTCAGAACACAGCAAAGTTCAAAAGAAAGGAAATCGGGAACAAGAAAGTAAACCAGGAGGGTGAACAATGGGAAATTCAAACAAGTGGCAATCAAAGCGGACAGCAGCTGTGTTTTGCTGAGGAAGTGGAAGAGTGATTTTACAGGTGATACAATGGTTGGTGGCGTTGGGGACAGTGTAGAAGATTGTCGTAAGTTACAATGCAACGTCGACAGTTTGAGAAGTGGCAGACGGAGCTCAAGCCAGGAAAGTGTGAAGAGATTCACTTTGCAAGGTTGGATTTGAAGGCAGAATACAGGGTTAATGGCAGGATTCTTAGCAATGTGGAGGAACAGAGAGACCTCGGGCCCCCTGTCCATAAGTCCCTCCAAGTTGCAGTGCAAGTCGGTAGGGTGCTTAAGAAGCCAGATGATGTATTTCCTGAGATTAGTCAGGAGATTGAGTTCAAAAGTTATGAAGTCATGTTACATCTCCGTAGAACTCTGGTGAGACCACACTCGGAGTATTGTATTCAGTTCTGGTCGCCTCACTATAGGAAGGATGTGGGAGCATTAGAGAGAGTGCAGAGGAGATTTACCAGACTGCTGCCTGGTTTGGAGAGCACGTCTTTTGAGGAGAGGTTAAGTGAGAAGGAGCAAAGGAGGATGAGGGGTGATTTGATACAGATGCACAGTATATGATGACAGGAAGCACCGATAGATTGCACCGACAGCATCTTTTTCCCAGGGTGGAAATGGCGAACACGTGAAGGCATAATTTTAAGGCAACTGGAGGAAAATACAGAGGGAATTTCAGAGGTAGGTTTTCTTTACACGGGTGTGGTAAGTGCAAAACCTCGCCAAGGCTGATGGCACAGGCCGATACACTAGGTAGATAAGTACATG
Source organism: Hemitrygon akajei (assembly GCF_048418815.1). Taxonomy (NCBI): domain Eukaryota; kingdom Metazoa; phylum Chordata; class Chondrichthyes; order Myliobatiformes; family Dasyatidae; genus Hemitrygon; species Hemitrygon akajei. The sequence goes on along the minus strand of NC_133132.1, from coordinate 22,045,878 downwards.
GATGAAAAAAAAAAGGAAGCCTTGTAGGAGGGAAGGGTTGATCTTAGTGCACATCAATGTGGGCTGGAAGGCCTGCACTGTGCTGTTCTATTGCTGACGGACTATGAAATGGATGCTTCAAGCAGGCTTCAGTCATACCAGTGCCCAAGAAGAACGTGGTAACCTGCCTCGATGACTATCGTCCTTGCCACTTACATCCACTGTGATCAAGACAAGTCGAGTCAAGTTTACTGTCATTTCGACCATAAACTGCTGATACAGTACACAGTAAACAAAGCAACGTTCCTCCAGGACCCTAGTGCTACATGAAACACAAAACTACACTGTTGTTGTTTGTCCTTTGGAGTCGAAGATGACCACGCCTTCTGTCAGGTCTCGGAGGGTTTGTGACTGTGGGTCCGGAGGTGACTGGTGAGGCCAATCCGGGCCCTGAAAGCTCGCCCACATGCAGTGGAAGTGGAGGTAGTTCGAGCCTTGCGTTTCCTCTGAGCCTCTGCGGTGCATCTGATTTCTGCTGCATACGCTCCTTTAGTGGTCCTGCTCCACCAGGTTGGGCGGTCCAGAGCAAGCGATTCCCAGCTACTGGGATTGATGTTGAGGTCTTTGAGGGACACTTTGAGGCAGTCTTTGAAACGTTTCTTCTGCCCTCCAACTGACCGCTTGCCCTGGCTCAGCTCTCCATACAGCAGCTGTTTTGGTAGTCGACTGTCAGACATCCTGACGACATGGCCAGCCCATCTGGCTTGGGCCTTCTGTAGGAGGGTGTAGACGCTGTGGGTGCTAGCCCGCTCCAGGACCTCCGTGTCTGGGACTTTGTCCTGCCATCGTACGTGGAGAAGTCTGCGGAGGCAGCTCAAGTGGAAGTGGTTGAGCTGTTTAGCGTGTCTACTGTAGACAGTCCAGGTCTCGCTGGCATAGAGGAGGGTGGTGAGAACCACTGCTCGGTAGACCTTCAGCTTGGTGGTAAGGCTGAGTCCTCTCCGCTCCCATACATTCTCACGGAGTCTCCCACTGGCGGCACTGGCTTTGGCAATTCTGTTGCTGATCTCTGCATCTATGTTCACCGCTCGTGATAGAGTACTGCCCAGATAAGTAAAGCTGTCGACTGCCAGTAGCTTCTGCCCCTTTACTGTGATGTGTGGTTCCTGATAGGGCTTTCCGGGTGTGGGCTGGTACATAACTTCGGTCTTTCTGGTGCTGATTGTAAGTCCAAAGTTGTCACAGGCTCATGAGAAGCAGTCCATTTCTCGCTGCATCTTCTGCTCTGTGCTGGCGTTGAGGGCACAATCATCAGCGAATAAGAGGTCTCTGACGACGGTCTCCTTTACCTTTGTAACAGCCTGTAGACGCCGGAGGTTGAATAGCCCACCGCCAGTCCTGTATCTGACGTGTATACCATCCTGAGAATCGCGGAAGGCATCATTCAGCATAGCAGAGAAGACCATGCTAAAGAGTGTAGGGGCGAGAACGCATCCTTGCTTCACACCGTTCGTCACTGGGAAGGCTTCTGACTCATCACCATCATCCAAAACTTTCACCATCATGCCATCGTGGAACTGCCGAACAATCATGATGAACCTGCTGGGGCAGCCAAACTTCTCCATTATCTTCCATAAGCCATCTCTGCTGACCGTATCAAATGCCTTGGTCAGATCGACGAAGGTCATACAGAGGTCGCTGTGCTGCTCTTGACATATTTCCTGGAGTTGGCGTGCAGCAAATATCATGTCGACAGTTCCACGCTCTGCACGGAAGCCACACTGGCTTTCTGGGAGGAGACCTTGCTCAAGGTGTTGGAGAAGGCGATTAAGCAGGACGCGAGCCAAGACCTTCCCAGCTATGGACAGGAGGGAGATGCTTCGGTGATTGTCACAAGACTGGTGGTTGCCTTTCCTCTTGTAGATGTGGACTATGCTGGCATCTTTCAACTGTTGCGGGACCTTTCCTTCATTCCACATAGACTGGAAGAGCTCAGTCAGCTTCTGCATCGTGAATGGGCCTCCTGCTTTGTAGACTTCAGCAGGATGAGCAATGAAACAACATTCCTCCAGGAACCTGGTGCTACATGAAACAAAACTACACTAGACTACGTAAAACAACATAAAAATTGCACTAGACTACAGACCCGCACAGGACTACATAAAGTGCACAGAACAGTGCAGGGCAGTACAATAATTATATAAACAAGACAATAGGCACAGTAGAGGACAAATTTCAATATAATAATAGATGATCTAGATGTCAGTCTAGACTCTGGGTATTGAGGAGTCTGACAGCTTGGGGGAAGAAACTGTTACATAGTCTGGTCGTGAGAGCCCGAATGCTTCGGAGCCTTTTCCCAGACGGCAGGAGGGAGAAGAGATTGTATGAGGGGTGTGTGGGGTCCTTCATAATGCTGTTTCCTTTGCGGATGCAGCGTGTAGTGTAAACGTCCGTGATGGCAGGAAGAGAGACCCCGATGATTTTCTCAGCTGACCTCACTATCCGCTGCAGGGTCTTGCGATCCGAGACGGTGCAATTTCCGAACCAGGCAGTGATACAGCTGCTCAGGATGCTCTCAATACAACCCCAGTAGAATGTGGTGAGGATGGGGGGGTTGGGAGATGGACTTTCCTCAGCCTTCGCAGAAAGTAGAGATGCTGCTGGGCTTTCTTTGCTATGGAGCTGGTGTTGAGGGACCAGGTGAGATTCTCCATCAGGTGAACACCAAGAAATTTGGTGCTGTTTACGATCTCTACCGAGGAGCCGTCGATGTTCAGTGGGGAGTGGTCGCTCCGTGCCCTCCTGAAGTCAACAACCATCTCTTTTGTTTTGTTCACATTCAGAGACAGGTTGTTGTCTCTGCACCAGTCCGTTAGCCGCTGCACCTCCTCTCTGCAGGCTGACTCGTCATTCTTGCTGATGAGACCCACCACGATCATGTCATCGGCGAACTTGATGATGTGGTTTGAGCTGTGTGTTGTAGCACAGTCGTGGGTCAGCAGAGTGAACAGCAGTGGACTGAGCACGCAACCCTGGGGAGACCCCCGTGCTCAGTGTGATGGTATTGGAAATGCTGCTCCCGATCCGGACTGACTGAGGTCTCCCAGTCAGGAAGTCTAGGATCCAGTTGCAGAGGGAGGTGTTCAGGCCCAGTAGGCTCAGCTTTCCAATCAGTTTCTGAGGGATGATTGTGTTGAATGCTGAACTGAAGTCTATGAACAGCATCCGAACTTATGTGTCTTTTTTGTCCAGGTGGGTTAGGGCCAGGTGGAGGGTGGTGGCAATGGCGTCATCTGTTGAGCGGTTGGGACGGTACGCAAACTGCAGGGGGTCCAGTGAGGGGGGCAGCAGGGTCTTGATATGCCTCATGATGAGCCTCTTGAAACACTTCATGACGGTGGATGTGAGTGCAACGGGACGGTAGTCATTGAGACAGATGCTTTGAGGGGTTGGTCAGCAAGCATACCAACTCCTGCCCAAGGAGTGACTTGGATCTGGTCAACAACAGATGCCATCTCATTGGCTCTTCCCTCAGCTCTGGACAGTGAGGATGCTGATCATTGGCTACAGCTCAGCATTCAATACTGCCATCCCCTTGAAGCTAATCAACAAGTTCCAAGACCTCCTTGTGTAACTGAATCCTCGATTTCCTCATTTCCATATCCCAGTCAGTATGGCTAACAACAACATCTCCACCCACAATCACCTTCAGCACAGGGGCACCACAAGGCTGCATGCTGAGCCGCCACTCTACTCACTCCACACCTATCACTGCGAGGCTAGGTACAGCTCCAACACCACGCTTGTTTGCTGACAGCACCACTGTTGTTGGCCAAATCAAAGTTGGTGACAAATTGGCATATAGGAGGGAGACTGAAAATCTGGTTGAATGGCACCACAACAACAACCTCTGACTCATGGTCAGGAAAAAAGAGCTCATTATCAACTACAGGAGGGAGAACAAGGAACATAGAAGAGTACAGCACAGGAATAGGCCATTCAGCCCACAATGTTGTACCGAAACAGCTAAAAAGAAAATCAGAAACACCCAAACCATGTCCATATGCCTCCATCTTCTTTACATCCATGTATCTATCCAAATGCCAAAAACAGGACTATCAAAATCAGAAGCTGCAGATCCACGAGCCAGTCACATTCCCAGTTTTGGAGGCATTAGTAATGATCTTTCAAAAAAGGCTGCAACAGGAACTGGAAATGGGAGAAGGCTGCAACAAGAACTGGAAATGGGAGAAGGCTGCAACAGGAACTGGAAATGGGAGAAGGCTGCAACAAGAACTGGAAATGGGAGAAGGCTGCAACAGGAACTGGAAATGGGAGAAGGCTGCAACAAGAACTGGAAATGGGAGAAGGCTGCAACAGGAACTGGAAATGGGAGAAGGCTGCAACAGGAACTGGAAATGGGAGAAGGCTGCAACAAGAACTGGAAATGGGAGAAGGCTGCAACAGGAACTGGAAATGGGAGAAGGCTGCAACAGGAACTGGAAATGGGAGAAGGCTGCAACAGGAACTGGAAATGGGAGAAGGCTGCAACAAGAACTGGAAATGGGAGAAGGCTGCAACAGGAACTGGAAATGGGAGAAGGCTGCAACAGGAACTGGAAATGGGAGAAGGCTGCAACAGGAACTGGAAATGGGAGAAGGCTGCAACAGGAACTGGAAATGGGAGAAGGCTGCAACAGGAACTGGAAATGGGAGAAGGCTGCAACAGGAACTGGAAATGGGAGAAGGCTGCAACAGGAACTGGAAATGGGAGAAGGCTGCAACAGGAACTGGAAATGGGAGAAGGCTGCAACAGGAACTGGAAATGGGAGAAGGCTGCAACAGGAACTGGAAATGGGAGAAGGCTGCAACAGGAACTGGAAATGGGAGAAGGCTGCAACAAGAACTGGAAATGGGAGAAGGCTGCAACAGGAACTGGAAATGGGAGAAGGCTGCAACAGGAACTGGAAATGGGAGAAGGCTGCAACAAGAACTGGAAATGGGAGAAGGCTGCAACAGTGGCCAAGGATGAAGAAATGCTATTTCAAAAATCACTGGACTCCGGCATGGTGAGAGAGGACTGGAAGTTTGCAAAAGTCACTCCACTCTTTACGAAAGGAGGGAGGCAGCAGAAAGGAAATTATAGACCAGTTAGCCTGACCTCAGTGGTTGGGGAGATGTTGGAGTCAATTGTTATGAGGTTATGGAGTACTTGGTGACACAGGTCAAGATAAGACAAAGTCAGCATGGTTTCCTTAAGGGAACATCTTACCTGATGAACCTGTTGAAATTCTATGAGGAGGTTGCACGCAGGATAGATAAAGGGGATGCAGTGGATGTTGTATATTTGGACTTTCAGAAGGCCTTTGACAAGGTGTCACACATGAGGCTGCTTACCAAGGTAAGAGCCCATGTTGTTACAGGAAAGTTACTAACATGGTTAGAGCAGTGGCTGATTGGTAGGAGGCAGAGAGTGGGAATAAAAGGATGTTTGTCTAGTTGGCTGCCAGTGACTAGCGGTGTTCCACAGGGATCGGTGTTGGGACCACTTCTCTTTATGCTGTATATCAATGATTTAGATGATGAAATAGATGGCTTTGTTGCCAAGTTAGCAGCTGATACAAACAATAGTGGAGGGGAAGGTAATGTCAAGTAAACAGGTAGGATGCAGAAGGACTTGGACAGATTAGGAGAATGGGCAAGTAAGTGGCAAATGAAATACAACATTGGAAAATGCATGGTCATGCACTTTGGTTGTAGACAATAATGTGTGGACTATTTTCTAAATGGGGAGAAAATCCAAAAATCTGAGATGCAGGGGGATTTGGGAGTCCACGTGTAGAACAACATAAAGGTTAACTTGCTGGTTGAGTTGGTGGTGAGGAATGCAAATGCTATGCTAGCATTCATTTCAAGAGGTCTAGAATACAAGAGCAAGGATGTGATGCTGAGACTTTATAAGATACTGGTGAGGCCTCACCTTGAGTATTGTGAATAGTTTTGGGCCCCTCATCTTAGAAACGATGTGCTGGCATTGGAGAGGGTCCAGAGGAGGTTCACAAGGATGATTCCAGGAATGAAAGGGTTATCATACGAGGAACACTTGATGGCTCTGGGTCTGTACTCACTGGAATTCAGAAGGATGAGGAGGGATCTCATTGAAACCTTTCGAATGTTGAAAGGGCCAGACAGAGGAGATGTGGAAAGGATATTTCCCACGGTGGGGGATGTGGTCTAGGACGAAAGGGCACAGCCTCGGGATAGAGGGACATCCATTTAAAACAGAAATGTGGAGGAATTTCTTTAGTCAGAGGGTGGTGAATTTGTGGAATTTGTTACCACAGGCAGCTGTGGAGGCCATGTTGTTGGGTGTATTTAAGGCAAAGGGTCTTGATTGGACATGGCATCAAAGGTTATGGGGTGAAGGCCGTGGGGTGGGACTGAGAAGGGGAGAAAAAGATCAGCCATGATTGAATGGTGGAGCAGATTCAATGGGCCAAATGGCCTAATTCTGTTCCTATGTCTTATGGTCTTATTGGCTTTGGTATATAGTGGGTATACAAGATCGAACAAGTGTCCTCCTTTATATACCTCGGTGCAGAACTAAATGACAGAAACGAATGCAGCAAGGAAATAAGGCGAAGGCTAACAATGGCACGCACAAGCACCACCAAACTCTGAAACATCTGGAAAGATCGATCTGTGAGCGCTGACACCAAGATACTCCTCCTCAAGAGTCTCGTCTGGCGAGTAGCCCCACATGGCTGTGAAACATGGACCTTTAAAGCAGCTGATGAAAGGAAGTTGACAGCGCCTGAGATGTGGACATACAGACGGATCTGGAAACCGTTATCCGAAGGAAACTTTGCTATTTTGGACACCTCTCAAGGACTGATAACACACAGGAACACACTGTGCTTGAAGGCAGAGTAGAAGGAAGCCGCTCCCAAGGCAGACAGAGGACAGCCTGGATCGACAACATCAAGAAGTGGACCAGCCTCACCGCCAGAGGTTTGACTGCCGACAGATGGCAGTGGAAGAAAGTGGTCACCGAGGCTCGGGCAGAGTATGACACGTGATGATGAATGATGATACAGGAGGTGCCCATAAACGGGGCATTTGTAAACAGGGATGTAGGAGCCTGTTGACTGGGTGTTCACATTGTATGTGGCTGACATGAAAATTAATTTCCGCACATCTTTCAAACTGTTTACTAGAATAAAATGTGGAGCCAGCTGAAAAAAGGATGTTTCCAATCTGATAATGTGCAACAATAATCTCAGAGTACATATCTCTCGGAAAGTTCTGAGAAACTCCAAGTCTTAAAAATAACTGAGTCAGCCTAAAATAATTACTTTCAAGGAGATAAGGTGAAGTGGGACCAAATAAAGTAACTGGAGAAATAGATAAGAAAACACAGGAGGGACAAGCAGCGGCAACAAGCGAATGAGACAACTCCTGGCTCCCAGCAAAAATATATCTCACGAGGAGGCTGTAAGGCGTGTTGAACAAATTGTGTCTGATGAAGGAAGTTAAACAGTGCAATACACTGAAAGAACAAGAAGATGTAGGCTGGGAAAGGTCAGAGAAGTCACGAAATCCCTTGGAATAGATTCAGAACACAGCAAAGTTCAAAAGAAAGGAAATCGGGAACAAGAAGTAAACCAGGAGGGTGAACAATGGGAAATTCAAACAAGTGGCAATCAAAGCGGACAGCAGCTGTGTTTTGCTGAGGAAGTGGAAGAGTGATTTTACAGGTGATACAATGGTTGGTGGCGTTGGGGACAGTGTAGAAGATTGTCGTAAGTTACAATGCAACGTCGACAGTTTGAGAAGTGGCAGACGGAGCTCAAGCCAGGAAAGTGTGAAGAGATTCACTTTGCAAGGTTGGATTTGAAGGCAGAATACAGGGTTAATGGCAGGGTTCTTAGCAATGTGGAGGAACAGAGAGACCTCGGGCCCCCTGTCCATAGGTCCCTCCAAGTTGCAGTGCAAGTTGGTAGGGTGCTTAAGAAGCCAGATGATGTATTTCCTGAGATTAGTCAGGAGATTGAGTTCAAAAGTTATGAAGTCATGTTACATCTCCGTAGAACTCTGGTGAGACCACACTCGGAGTATTGTATTCAGTCTGGTCGCCTCACTATAGGAAGGATGTGGGAGCATTAGAGAGAGTGCAGAGGAGATTTACCAGGATGCTGCCTGGTTTGGAGAGCACGTCTTTTGAGGAGAGGTTAAGTGAGAAGGAGCGAAGGAGGATGAGGGGTGATTTGATACAGATGCACAGTATATGATGACAGGAAGCACCGATAGATTGCACCGACAGCATCTTTTTCCCAGGTGGAAATGGCGAACACGTGAAGGCATAATTTTAAGGCAACTGGAGGAAAATACAGAGGGAATTTCAGAGGTAGGTTTTCTTTACACGGGTGTGGTAAGTGCAAAACCTCGCCAAGGCTGATGGCACAGGCCGATACACTAGGTAGATAAGTACATGGATGAAAGAAAAATGGAAGCCTTGTAGGAGGAAGGTTGATCTTAGTGCACATAAATGTGGGCTGGAAGGCCTGCACTGTGCTGTTCTATTGCTGACGGACTATGAAATGGATGCTTCAAGCAGGCTTCAGTCATACCAGTGCCCCAAGAAGAACGTGGTAACCTGCCTCGATGACTATCGTCCTTGCCACTTACATCCACTGTGATCAAGACAAGTCGAGTCAAGTTTACTGTCATTTCGACCATAAACTGCTGATACAGTACACAGTAAACAAAACAACGTTCCTCAGGACCCTAGTGCTACATGAAACACAAAACTACACTGTTGTTGTTTGTCCTTCGGAGTCGAAGATGACCACGCCTTCTGTCAGGTCTCGGAGGGTTTGTGACTGTGGGTCCGGAGGTGACTGGTGAGGCCAATCCGGGCCCTGAAAGCTCGCCCACATGTGGGACACATGAGGGTAGGTGCAGCAGTGGAAGTGGAGGTGGCTCGAGCCTTGCGCGCAGCGAGTTTCCTCTGAGCCTCTGCGGTGCGTCTGATTTCTGCTGCATACGCTCCTTTAGTGGTCCTGCTCCACCAGGTTGGGCGGTCCAGAGCAAGCGATTCCCAGCTACTGGGATTGATGTTGAGGTCTTTGAGGGACACTTTGAGGCAGTCTTTGAAACGTTTCTTCTGCCCTCCAACTGACCGCTTGCCCTGGCTCAGCTCTCCATACAGCAGCTGTTTTGGTAGTCGACTATCAGACATCCTGACGACATGGCCAGCCCATCTGGCTTGGGCCTTCTGTAGGAGGGTGTACACGCTGTGGGTGCTAGCCCGCTCCAGGACCTCCGTGTCTGGGACTTTGTCCTGCCATCGTACGTGGAGAAGTCTGCGGAGGCAGCTCAAGTGGAAGTGGTTGAGCTGTTTAGCGTGTCTGCTGTAGACAGTCCAGGTCTCGCTGGCATAGAGGAGGACGGTGAGAACCACTGCTCGGTAGGCCTTCAGCTTGGTGGTAAGGCTGAGTCCTCTCCGCTCCCATACATTCTCACGGAGTCTCCCAAAGGCGGCACTGGCTTTGGCAATTCTGTTGCTGATCTCTGCATCTATGTTCACCGCTCGTGATAGAGTACTGCCCAGATAAGTAAAGCTGTCGACTGCCAGTAGCTTCTGCCCCTTTACTGTGATGTGTGGTTCCTGGTAGGGCTTTCCGGGTGCGGGCTGCTACATAACTTCAGTCTTTTTGGTGCTGATTGTAAGTCCAAAGTTGTCACAGGCTCGTGAGAAGCAGTCCATTTCTCGCTGCATCTTCTGCTCTGTGCTGGTGTTGAGGGCGCAATCATCAGCGAATAAGAGGTCTCTGACAATGGTCTCCTTTACCTTTGTAACAGCCTGTAGACCGCCGGAGGTTGAATAGCCCACCGTCAGTCCTGTATCTGACGTGTATACCATCCTGACAATCGCGGAAGGCATCATTCAGCATAGCAGAGAAGACCATGCTAAAGAGTGTAGGGGCGAGAATGCATCCTTGCTTCACACCGTTCGTCACTGGGAAGGCTTCTGACTCGTCACCATCATCCAAAACTTTCACCATCATGCCATCGTGGAACTGCCGAACAATCGTGATGAACCTGCTGGGGCAGCCAAACTTCTCCATTATCTTCCATAAGCCATCTCTGCTGACCATATCAAATGCCGTCGTCAGATTGATGAAGGTCTTTAAGAGGTCGCTGTGCTGCTCTTGACATATTTCCTGGAGTTGGCGTGCAGCAAATATCATGTCGACAGTTCCACGCTCTGCACGGAAGCCACACTGGCTTTCTGGGAGGAGACATTGCTCAAGGTGTTGGAGAAGGCGATTAAGCAGGACGCGAGCCAAGACCTTCCCAGCTATGGACAGGAGGGAGATGCCTCGGTGATTGTCACAGGACTGGTGGTTGCCTTTCCTCTTGTAGATGTGGACTATGCTGGCATCTTTCAACTGTTGTGGGACCTTTCCTTCATTCCACATAAACTGGAAGAGCTCAGTCAGCTTCTGCATCATGAATGGGCCTCCTGCTTTGTAGACTTCAGCAGGATGAGCAATGAAACAACATTCCTCCAGGACCCTGGTGCTACATGAAACAAAACTACACTAGACTACGTAAAACAACATAAAAACTGCACTGGACTACAGACCCGCACAGGACTACATAAAGTGCACAGAACTGTGCAGGGCAGTACAATGATTATATAAACAAGACAATAGGCACAGTAGAGGACAAATTTCAATATAATAATAATTGATGTAGATATCAGTCTAGACTCTGGGTATTGAGGAGTCTGATAGCTTGGGGGAAGAAACTGTTACATAGTCTGGTAGTGAGAGCCCGAATGCTTCGGAGCCTTTTCCCAGATGGCAGGAGGGAGAAGAGTTTGTATGAGGGGTGCGTGGGGTCCTTCATAATGCTGTTTCCTTTGCGGATGCAGTGTGTTATGTAAATGTCCGTGTTGGCAGGAAGAGAGACCCCGATGATCTTCTCAGCTGACCTCACTATCTGCTGCAGGGTCTTGCGATCCGAGATGGTGCAACTTCCGAACCAGGCAGTGATGCAGCTGCTCAGGATGCTCTCAATACAACCCCTGTAGAATGTGGTGAGGATGGGGGGGTTGGGAGATGGACTTTCCTCAGCCTTCGCAGAAAGTAGAGATGCTGCTGGGCTTTCTTTGCTATGGAGCTGGTGTTGAGGGACCAGGTGAGATTCTCCATCAGGTGAACACCAAGAAATTTGTTGCTGTTTACGATCTCTACCGAGGAGCCATCGATGTTCAGCGGGGAGTGGTCACTCCGTGCCCTCCTGAAGTCAACAACCATCTCTTTTGTTTTGTTCACATTCAGAGACAGGTTGTTGGCTCTGCACCAGTCTGTTAGCCGCTGCACCTCCTCTCTGTAAGCTGACTCGTCATTCTTGCTGATGAGACCCATCGAGCTGTGTGTTGTAGCACAGTCGTGGGTCAGCAGAGTGAACAGCAGTGGACTGAGCATGCAACCCTGGGGAGACCCCCGTGCTCAGTGTGTTGGTGTTGGAGATGCTGCTGGCCGATCGGGACTGACTGAGGTCTCCCAGTCAGGAAGTCTAGGATCCAGCTGCAGAGGGAGGTGTTCAGGCCCAGTAGGCTCAGCTTTCCAATCAGTTTTTGAGGGATGATTGTGTTGAATGCTGAACTGAAGTCTATGACAGCATCCGAACGTATGTGTCTTTTTTGTCCAGGTGGGTTAGAGCCAGGTGGAGGGTGTTGGCAATGGCGTCATCTGTTGAGCGGTTGGGACGGTACGCAAACTGCAGGGGGTCCAGTGAGGGGGGCAGCGGGGTCTTGATATGCCTCATGATGAGCCTCTTGAAACACTTCATGACGGTGGATGTGAGTGCAACGGGACGGTAGTCATTGAGACAGATGCTTTGAGGGGTTGGTCAGCAAGCATACCAACTCCTGCCCAAGGAGTGACTTGGATCTGGTCAACAACAGATGCCATCTCATTGGCTCTTCCCTCAGCTCTGGACAGTGAGGATGCTGATCATTGGCTACAGCTCAGCATTCAATACTGCCATCCCCTTGAAGCTAATCAACAAGTTCCAAGACCTCCTTGTGTAACTGAATCCTCGATTTCTTCATTTCCATATCCCAGTCAGTACGGCTAACAACAACATCTCCACCCACAATCACCTTCAGCACAGGGGCACCACAAGGCTGCATGCTGAGCTGCCACTCTACTCACTCCACACCTATCACTGCGAGGCTAGGTACAGCTCCAACACCACTGTTGTTGGCCAAATCAAAGTTGGTGACAAATTGGCATATAGGAGGGAGGACTGAAAATCTGGTTGAATGGCACCACAACAACAACCTCTGACTCATGGTCAGGAAAAAAGAGCTCATTATCAACTACAGGAGGGAGAACAAGGAACATAGAAGAGTACAGCACAGGAATAGGCCATTCAGCCCACAATGTTGTACCGAAACAGCTAAAAAGAAAATCAGAAACACCCAAACCATGTCCATATCCCTCATCTTCTTTACATCCATGTATCTATCCAAATG